>NC_136059.1:1689569319-1689686819 GCF_964261635.1 Lissotriton helveticus
AAAATTCATAATTATGTAAATAGAGTCAAAAGAGAAACTTTTACAGAAGTTCTGGGAGATATTTTTCAAGCAGTAATACCTTTTGTCGGTATAACCCTAAATGCAGGGAGAATTAGAAAATTGTCCACAATTGTTGACAGATTGTCAACAGACACAGCTGATGGATTCCAATTAGTGAATGTTGAGGTAATTGCAATCAGATCTATGGTGATTCAAGATCGCCTTGCTTTAGACATACTCCTAGCAAAGGAGGGAGGAGTCTGTGGCATTTTACATGTACAACATTGTTGCACATATATACCTGATGAAAGTAAGAATATTGAGATGTACATTAAAAACATTACACAAATGCATTCAGAGATAATTCCTTTAGAAGAAGATGATTTTACAGGGAAACTTTCAAAAAGATTCCAAGCAATTAAAAATTGGTTTCATGATATTGGTAGTTCAATTCTTGGCAAGATTTTGGCACCTTTGATTATAATAGTATTCATTTTTATTTTGACTAAAATAGGTTGTTTGTTGCATAAGAGAAAGAAGCAGTTGAAAGAAAAGAAAAGGATCTATAAACTTAGAAAAGAAGAAGAAAGAGAGATTGAATTACAGGAGTTACATAGAGAGCGTTATGCTAATTCCAAAGATTATGCAGAAACAGATTTTTAGGATTACTGATACAAATGAATTTGAATCAATTTCTCGGAAATTTAAATTACCAAAATTTTGGGTGTTGGTGTGGTGATTTGTTAATCACCAGATGAGGGAGTTGATGGAGCGAGATAGAAAACAAAATTTTGTTTAAACTCGCAAAGTCACATTTCCATAACATGAATAATAATATTAATGATTTGTGATGTATTGTGCTAATACAATTTAGATTAAACTTTACACATGGGGGACTAACATGTGTGCTCATAAACGTGCATAAATGTTGCATCTTTTTGTTCGTGCAAAATAATAAAAATAATTTGTTGTTTTCGTTTTTGTCATTATTAACTGCAGCAAACTTAAAAGAAGCATGTGCTTATTTTGCTTTCCCTTGTCTATGTGATGTCATTTCTACTATTTTAGGTGCACATAAGTTTCATGGATTCATGAAGACTGGTAGATATAAACGCTGCTTTATTTGTTTGCATTTGCTAGGTAACATTAGACTAATCGGGAGGGTTAATTAATTAGTAAACCTAGGGTGGATACAGAATCAACATTATTTCTTACATTAATACTTTTCTTGTGTTTGTTTATTACTAGAAAGCATAAGTTGCCTGCTTTTGGGCCTAGTTTGCTCGAGTTTACTAAAGCTGAATTTTACTTCTGCACAAGTCACGAGATGCCCATTCTGAAAAAGTGTTCGTCAAAGCTGCATTCACTAAGCAAATCTGACTTGCTGTCACCATTTTGTCGGACGTGGCCAAGGTCGGAAGTCAGTGATAAAGGACAATTTTGTCAGCTCTAACTTGGCACCCGCGGAAATGAAATGAACACTGTGAGAACATTAATTTACAATTGTTGCAAACCAAGGAAGCTCCTGGTTGCATTCGGAAAAGACAATGGTCTTTAAGAAACGTGACCTAATGGAACTTTTGAAATGTGGGTGACATGTCACTTGTCACTCTCAACCAATGGGACTTCGTGGATTTATGAAAACTTTCCTTCGCTTAGTTTAGCTAGGTATAAAAAGTCATGCCCTTAGGGATGGGCTGGCTGCTGCTTTTTGACTTTCCGATGAGGGTGAAGTGCTGCTGGACTTTACGTGGAGCACGTAAGAATCCTCAAAGAACTTTACTTTATTTTCCATTTATTTAACTTAGCTAGGGACATAGGCTTTAGAAATGCTAAACTGTTAAAATCTTACTTAAACCTTGAATTTCTTACTTAAACTGTATTTTTCTCATGAAGCTTTTCAAACATGCTTACTTTAATGCTAATAAAATTACAATAATAAAATTACATTTTGAAATACCATAATTTAGTAAATAAAATCTTACTTTTGACAAACAAGCTGGTCTTGGTTATTCAGAAGTGCAGGTTACTATTAGCTAGATCCCATCGCCAATGGTGGTCGTTTAAATGGTTAGGATTTATTCTAATGACAATATTTCTTACGCAGATGTATAAATTTGTATATAGTTTGTAAATAATGTGTATATAGATTTAATCTGACCACCTGATTCAGTAGGCCCAAATATGTCATGTTTATAAATGGGTCCATAAGTTAGTGTAAAATTTTGTTTATAGGTTATGAAGTTGGGTAGCGTTGTTTATGATATATTTTCTATAGGCCGCTGGATCACTACCACAAACAAACCAATTACCAAATTTACCAAGACCAGGCATCTTGCTCACTAGTCTGGTTTCAAACTTCAAAGAGAATCAAAAAATGATACACTCGTAAATATACAAGCCCTTCGGCTTTGGGTACTGCAGCAACCAAATCAAAGCCAAGGAACCAGACAGAGTCGTGGGAGCGACCCACTTATACTTAACCAAATATCTGTCACGCCACCAGAAGACCGCCCAACGTCTCGCTTTACAAACATCAATTGGAGGGTCCAAGACCAGGCGACAGTCAGGGCAGCAGTCCTACATAGCCGTTGGAAAGCGGGAAGCCTCGCAGAAAAGTCCTTCGGTCCACGTCGACATGCAGGGGTCGATGAAGTGGGGGCCCTCCTCCAGAGTTTCCTCACGTGGCTCCTCGCAATCTTCGTACTTGGACCGGTACCACTGAAGTCGGCCCCACATTGGGCGCCAACTGAAGAACTGGGATTTCAAGTACCCAGCGGCGCTAGGGACACGCCCAAAGTCCTCTGGGTTACCTTGCCCTGGTATACAGAGACACGGAATACTTCTAGGTGGCGTCAGAGATCAAATTTATTAGCTGCAGCTAGTAGCAGAAATCCCAGCAATACAACACGGTGTACAACTCGAGAAACTGCTCAATTTTACTAAGGCGAGACATCCCTATTTATACACAAAAAGGTACATTTAAAATGCACGCCCCTGCACCAAAATTCAACCAATAGAAAATACATGACATCACACAGCATCATATAGTAAAGCTCATTTTACAGTGTCCCAACCCACAAGTTAATATTCAGGCATATCTAAATAATAATCTGGAAGGCCCGGACAAACCCTTAATTGAAAGAGTAACCCATGAAATGAAGAAACAGTAAAGAAAAGTAGTTTCAGATAATGTGCAAAATAACAGAAACGTAAAGAAACTTAAAAGTTAACAAATGTCTTGAATGGTGATTGGGAAAGTGGATAACGATCTTGCAGGGAAATTGGCTTGGCAGTGTCAATTTCAGGTGAAAGGCCAGCTTCTGAAATTAACTCCAGCGCACAAAGGAAACCTTAGTTAATGTACACATGACCCACAAAAGGTCAGACTGCTTTGCTCGCAGACTAACTTCTGAGGCCTACGTAAAAGGCAACACCAGATGGCAGTCACGACGCATGGCAAAAACCCATGTTTAGAAAAGAAAGTCGTGCACTTTAAAAGCACGCAAAATCACAGAACCTCACAGGGTCCCCTAACCCAATCACAATGCTGCGTTGCAGCATAGTCATTGGTCTGAGAGCTGGGGTTCAGCGCACAGCAGGGGAATGGGGGCCTGGGCTTTTTCCCCACCGAGGCTATAAACAGCCTGGGTGGAGAACACGCAAAGTGCGCATGATGTTTAGGCCGGCCTGAGATGGCCAGCCAAATCGTCATGGCACTTACAGTATGCTCACTACTCCTTCCCTGCCCTGCTCTGTAAGCAGAGCAGACCCGCTCCACCAAAATTCCTCAGCAAGAACAAACAAAATGATAATAACATCAAGTTATTATAATTTTTTTTTCTTTCACTGCTGCTAAGCAGTGGGGCGACGCTCCTGCGCTTTAGCGGAGGAGCCGCTGCTGATCCAGTCCTCGTTGTTAGTGTCTCCAACTTCCTCTGAGTTCTCTCCACTGCAGATTGTGATGAACCTCTTTTTACAACTGAGTGCCTCAAGATTGAGTGATTAGGTCCCCGCTAGAGGGCTGCATTAAATTGTTAATAATTTACATTGCAGATTCTCAACATCCATAGATGTTGACAATATATCTAGTGCACATTTTGTTTTTTAAAATATTGTATTTTATGAGGGATTCTTCCTCAGTGGTGTTCCTATTTTAAAAAAATAATAATCCATGAATGTCGTAAAGTTCAACTTTTGGCATTCAGAAAGGGAATTTATGAGTAGTAAATGCTCTTTGTGAATACCAAAAGTCATAAACTTGAACTTTCATCTCAGTTTACTTTTGTGAATCGGACCCATAGAGTTTTGTGCATGTCCAACTATTTACCAGGCATTTTCCTCCAGTACATTCCAGCGGGTTTAACTTGTCAATGTCTATCTAGGGCAAACTCTGAAAGTACAAACTTTATTGCACTCAGTAATTTCTGGGTGTTTTAAACTCCACATATCTTGTAATGAAAACCCCTGGGCAAAGAGTTATTTGCCCCAGGGTGCATAAAATTACATACCACTCACAATCGTAGCGTTAATGTACTTGTAAATTTGTTTTGGAGTTATAAATTACAGTGTGAATCGGTCTAAGCAATTCATATTGAGGTTTATTGTTTTATGTGAATCAGGTCATCTATGCTACAGACTATTTTGAGTTACTTCTGTTATCAAATTATTGTGTTGAGAAAGGCCTGCCGTATGACAAATGAGAGGGAATAAGAAGTAATTGAGACCTAAATCATATGTGATGCATGTATATAGTGTTTTGGGCAGTAGCGGCTCGTAATGGGAGTGTTGCGGGGTGGGGGGTGGGGGTAACGGCAGGGTGGGGGGTAGTAAACTCTGGCATACGGCCGACTGGAGGTAAGTACAAAAATAAATAAATAAAACTAATTACATTGTGCGCGCTGCAATACCATTTGCGTTATTTATTTATTTATGTACTTACCTCCGGTCGGCCATATACCGGAGTTTACTGCCCCTACCCCACCACACCGCCCCGCAACACTCCCACTATGAGCCGCTACTGGTTTTGGGGTAAAAAATTATGAGTGAAGAGTCGGGGCACCCTGGAAACCCTAGAGAAGCATTTAAGGCATCCATTGTATAGATAATAATAATGTAAGCACAAAGGGCCTGTTTCACAAGGCCCCACAGTTGTGGGGTAGTATAATCATTGCAGAGATTCCGCCTCAAGAGCCGAAACGTCCCCACGATTATGGCATCCGCCACCAGTGCAGAGGCCCTTTGTAAATCAGGTCCACAGGGATGTGTCGTTGTACATGCACAAATAAACATCTTTGGAACTGATGATGGAAATATAGGTCAGAAGAGGGGAAATATTCCTGCATGTGTATCTTAGGTAAAAAAAATACAGGTCACTCAGTATAATTGAATGTGATACGTCAACATACATTAATTCATCTTGGTTAACAGGTTCATAAAGTTGTATCTGAAAACATTGTCGAGCTGCAGTTCTTAACCTTTTGATTTCTGTGGACCCCCACTGAATTATTACTGGAATCCGGGACCCCCACTGAGTCATTATTGGAAGCTGGGGACTCCCAGCTTAAACATTCTCTATGATTTGAACTCCAAACAAATACACACAAGTTCAAAAACAAGTATACACCAAACAAGTGGTCAAATATTGAAATATTTTTGTTTAATTCATATTTAAATATTAAAAAAATCAAATTTTCAACTTTGCTTCTTTTATTCTATACACTTTATTACTTTAATGTATTTAATTTAATATTATATAATTTGGTAACTCCGTTGCTGACTTGCTGACTAGGCCTCGTGGGTCCACTGCTGTAGAGGAGTATTAAAAAGGTTTCTATTGCAAGAAACCATATTTAATATTTAATTGTTGAGCATCAGCATTAAAGTAGTCACATTATGACATCACCTTAATGTTACTTAGTAAGGACTCATTACTGGTGGCTTCTTAATTGTGAGGGAAAAGGTAACAGCAGTTCCCAGCTCCATCTGAATTAGATCTGCGGGAAAGTCACAGGTCTCTTTACTTCCACGTGGAGATGTCGACTGATGAAATCTCTGTGGGAAAGTCTCGGGAAATTGAGAAATTTCCAGTAGAACTGAACCCTGAATACATATGTTTTGATCATGTTTTGTTTCACTCTTTAATTCAGCAAATTTTGCTTCAGATGCTCTTGATTGAGGGTGGGTAAAATTGTATATTTTTCCCCACGTGCAATACCATACTTTGCACAAGAATTATGGGTTTTGTGGTATTATGCATGGGTGGGCTTCAGAGCTAAGTATGGCCTCCCAGCCGAAAGGCTCGTGATGCCAGCTCCAATGTATGGTTCGCCCAGTCAAAGATGGAGAGAGAAGAAGATGTGGAGAAGAGGGCGAGGGAAATGGGAGATTTAAGTGTAGAGAAAAGGGGCAAGCATGGAGAGGATGAATTAAGGGAGTGAGATAATGAAAAGGAAGAAGTGACTAAGCAAGAAATGCTGAGAAAAAAAGAAAGGGTGTGAAAAATAGAAAGAGAAGAAAAAGCAATAAAAAAAAGGAAGGAAAGATGATAAGAACAAACAAAAGGTGATACGTAACAAGAGGGGAGGGAGGAGGATTGAAAGGGACAATTAGAAGACTAATAGGGCAACACCAGACACATTAGGTCAATAGGTTAATCTCCAAGGGAACAAAATTCATTAGTACAGTAGTTAAGGGGCTTTGCACATGATCGCTGGGCGAGAGCTGCCATCCAGGGGGGTGGGAGGGTGTTTTGAAGTTGTGTTTTTTTCAAATGTAACAGATTGAAAACTTGAATATACCGATTTAAAAAAAAAAATGTAAGGAAATAGGTAGACAAAGGTGACAACCAAAGAGGTCAGAGATAATGAATAAGATGATTTGGAGAGAAGCATAGTCAAGATATAGCTTTGATAGAGAAAGGGTAAAATGAGAGAGAGTTCAGGGAGAGTAGAGAGAGTTTAGAGAAGAGAGAATGGTAGGAACAAGATTGAAGAGAGGAGGCAGGTTGAGGGAGAAGTAGAGCAGAGTGGAAAGGGAGAAAGATAAGTGAGGAAGATAAAGAGGCGCAAGGACACATGACAAAAACTTTAAAAAAGGGAGGACTGAGATTAGGACAAGCAAGAGAGATAGATAGAGTGGAAGTGGATAGAGATAAGAAAATGTGCAAGGAGGAGATAAGAGATTCATGATGATAGCGAAGAGAGGGGAATTATATGCAGAATGATTAGGGCACAAGATTCAGTGTCACTGGAGCTCAGAGGTGCAAGGATGTCACTGCGCCCCCTGTAATGAGTGTCTTTTAATACCAACCTAAATGTGAGGGGAGATCAATTTTGTTCTTACTTAGATTAGGGCAGATGGTACCCTTGCTATGCCACTGATTTGGTAGCTTACACGCGGCACATACTTGCATATCAAATTGTTGATTGTCTAGAGTGCACGCAGTCTTGACTGTAGTGCGCAAAGCACCTTTATTGCCACACATAAATGAACATTGCTCCTGGGGGAAGCTGAAAATCTTACATCAAAATATTAACAATTGTTCACAGAAAGAATTTCCCTAGCCTCAAGAAACTTCTTTTGTGAATGTCTTCTCAAAACAAACTTTTGGGATCTAGTGGCATTAATTATAAGGTGGTTTGGGCATTAAAAAGGTTGGTGTTGTCCAACAGATTCTGCTGCCCAATTTCAGTTTGATGAAGCAGAATTATGTCATTTGCATACAATACCCCCTTGATGCGGTTGACCCCAACTTTGCTGGGAATGAACATCCCTCCTCCAGTGATAACATTAGTTCCGCCAAGTAAAGACTGAACAACAGAGAGGCTATTGTGCACCCATGTTTCAGGTTCAAAATAATGAAAGTGGTTTGGCTCTTATATGTACTTCCCATTTCCTACACTAATCCCCACCCACGTCTCTGTTTACAGTTGGTGGATCCATCTGAATAGGACACATTCTCCAATTCTGAAGAATCAACCAAAGTATAATCACTGGTGGCGCACTACTTTGACAGAAGAAACTACCAACAAAAAGCATTATTCAGACTTGAAAAACCAGGGTGAAGCCTGGTCTGCTCTATTGGAAGCCGCTGCTCTTGATCACAAGTATTGGGGTCGGGGTGGTAAATAAATGCCCAGGCTCCAGGTGCCAATCAAGATGCTGCTCTCATGCTGGTAATGCTATTTACCAGGATGAGAGCAGCACTGTGATTGGTCTGAGTGGGATGTTTTGATGCTTGCTCAGATCCTAGGAGACTGTGCCTCATCTCCACCCCGCTATGCGGCAGAGCTCGGGTGGAGAGAGATCCAAGTGCGCATGACAGTTTGGCTGGCCTTAGACAGACCGTTATTGACACGCTTACAGAGTGCACTACTCCTCCTCTGCTGTCATTATGGCCCTGTTCCGCCCATACT
Organism: Lissotriton helveticus; assembly: GCF_964261635.1. Lineage (NCBI taxonomy): Eukaryota > Metazoa > Chordata > Amphibia > Caudata > Salamandridae > Lissotriton > Lissotriton helveticus. The sequence goes on from NC_136059.1 coordinate 1,689,577,737, forward strand.
TGGCTGACACTAGCAGGGAAATTAAAAAAAATGGTTTTATGATCATTTTATTTTTCCAGTTTGCCTCAGCTCCTCTCAGCCAGTGGGGTGGGGGTGGGGGGGTTGACACTCATCAAAAATGGAGCAGAGGTCTAAATAAATTATCTTTAAGTGAACTTTTGTTTTGGGTTTGATCTGATTCGAATAATTTAAATAAGCATTTATCGAATTCAAATTTCTCAATTTAGCTGTCCCGGGATATCTTAGTTCGTCCAAACCCAGTGCCTGTGTGTCTGATGGACACGCTGCATTCATACTGAGATGCTCGGTCGATCCATATAGATAGGCCCTCACTTGGCTGCCATCTTTGGTCATGGCAAGTGGGTAAGGAAAACACGCAACATCTTGTGATCTCTACTGGAGCTAAAGACCACGTTTCTTGAAGCAAGAGTGTAGTCTTGCATCTTACAAAATACATTACCTCAGGTATTCGGAGAGTAGATAATGTGCCCGCAATATTTCACAATAGCAAATCTGTAATCCATGGTTTCGTAAGCCATTCTCCATTCCTGGGACCAGAAAGTATTGCGCTAATCACAATATTATTGCTTTTCGAGTACCACTACTCATTTGAGTCGAACTTCTATCCTATGCTGAAAGGTTTGTTTGTTTAACCAGAGATGTTGCTACTCAACCACATTCTGCATTATAAGGAGGTGCTTTTTTGTTAGAACATGTTTTTGAGACTAATTTTGTTTAACCCTACACATTGCCCAATAATGAGCAACACGGACTTACATTAATTATCAATACAAGCAGCAATTTCTTTGTAGAATTTATGCAATTGCAAGTTAATCATGATGGAATGGGGAATAACTGTGCAGACCCTGTTTTATCACGCAGAATTCTGCACAGTATTTCCTGTTCTGGGGGCTTACCACCAGTGCTTAATTTGCGCCGGGTGCTCAGCACCGCACTTAATCATCAACACCACTGATTCTCATGAGCACCATTTAAGGACTTACACATTCATTTACAGGGAAATTAAGTGATTTGAACAGAATCACAGGATGTTGAGCTGATGCCGTTACTCAGTGGCGTAGCTAGCCCTTTCGCCACCCGTGGTAGCCCTGTGTTTGCGGCCCAACGGCAGGTGCAGTCAAGACCTGGGGGTGCTGGCAAGATTCTTCTGTTTTGTTTGCCGCCCCGCGCGGGTGATTGGAGAGTTGAGGGGGGGAATCGCCACCCTGAGACAGCAGGTAAGAAGGGAGATGCTGCTGCCCCCAAAACTCATGCCACCCGGGGCAGACCACCCCCGCACCCCCCCTTGCTATGCCACTGCGGAGACTCGAACCTAGTTCCCCAGCTCTGACGTCAGCAGCTCTGGCCATTACGCTACATCCTCTCCCCAGTTTTATGGTTAGTAGTTGGCTCATTTTTATGCAGCGCTGACAGGAGAAATGGGCTGGCGCAAGCTGCCTCCTGACGAGAGCCCCAACACTTATTTGTTTACAAATTAACCTCTGCTTACCACTAAAATGGATCACTTGCTCTAAGCATAGAGAGAGGAAGCAGCACACGAGGAAGAAGGCAACAAGGGTCAGGAGGAGAAGCAGATGAGGGAGAGAGCAATGGCGAGTGTCAGGGAGGCAGGAGTGTTAGGGTGAAAAGTACAGAAGGGAGTGAGCAACATGGACCACTTGGTGGTTAATTAGCATGGAGAACCACATGAGGAAGAGCGCTGCAAAACACATGCTCTCTCATAGAGCGCCTAACCAAAAATACAAAAGTATTTTCCTGAAAGTAAGCAGTAAAAAGATACAAGTCAACCAATCAATCTGGTGGTAGAGATGCTATGTTCCTCTGGAGGGACACATGCTAGAAGAGGAAGGCAATCCATTGAATATGAAGCAAGTAAATGAGAGTGGCAATAACACCAACAAATGGTAAGCAATGGCAGGTTCCAAGCCTTCTTTAAGTTCTAAATGAGCCTTTAGAAACCAGATAGCCTGTGTTGACCTAATGATCGTTGGCAGAATCGCCTATATTAAAAGTGATTATCTGGACTTTCCTGGCAGAATATATTTGCAGCTCATGATCACGTGGGGTCATCGGCCAATGGAGCCAGTTAATTGATTGGCAGGCTTCTATGCCACTCAGCTCAGGTTTTCAATGTATTGTACTGGAATTTACTTAAGACAATAACAAGAAAAAATGTTAATGGGAAAGGATTACGATTAATTATTTTTTTACAGCACAATTGGTTTTCTCATACATGTGAAAAGATTACTGATAATTAAATGCGCAGGCATGTTGCATAATAATAATAACAATTCCACATTTGTAAAGCACAAACTTATTCCCCCTAAGGGTGTCCAGGCGCTGGGTGGGGGCCATCGGGGAGATTAAGTGAGCTATTGGCCAGAGTCACATGATGCTGAGCTGCCGCGGGCAATCGAACCGTGAGCCCTGCGCTCTGTCGTCAGCCATTCTGGTTGTGGCGCTGCGCCACACCTGTCCTCTCCATACTATCACCTTACTAAAACCCTTACCTAAATACACATCATCAGTTGTCAACGAGTGGTAACTGAGATAAATTGGGTAGTTGTTAATGCATGTAATTAAGCTGAAAATACCCTTCATGTAAATATTGTTTCCTTTTTTAGGTCGAGCATTCAAGACCTCTTGTATATACTTTAGTATATACTTAGATGTGTATGTACTTTGTGGGCTCTGGAGATCAGCCCTAGGACTTGTCTGCTTCTGCTTAGGAACTTTTTTCTGTTCAACTGCCTCTATTTAACTGTGTTGATAGAAAACGACCAGCAGAGGTCAGTAAAATAGCAGAATCACTTTAGCATTCTCAATATTCCAGTCCATAGAAATTGTCTTCCACGAGCACCCGTAGACAATAATATTTTTTTCAAATCTTGTATTTTTAGTGATATGACCTCTGAAGGCCCTGATTTTATATTAAAAACAGAGCTTTGGACTATACCATTTCCCGCTAAAAGGCAATATTTCTTTCCATGTGTTCCTATACCTGACGTGTCACGCAGTTTGGTGCCATGTTAAAGAACAGCAGATGTTTTAGCACCCAGGTCAATTTGCTACATAGCTAAACAGATATAAGGTCCCAAAGGCGAGACCGTTTGCATTGCAAATGCTTGTTACTACTGCTGCCCTCCAACTTTCCCATGTTCCTCTCAGATACATACACTCTGCATTTTCCCACCCTCATAGATGTTCTCTTCTATTTCTGGCCTCTCCCTTCTACAAAAGTCATAATAGACCTTTGTGTTTTTAAAAAAAAACACTATTTTGAGACCCGTTGCTGTCACATGAACAACACAAGCTAGGCCTGTGATGAATACCAGAGCTTAAAGCCACTGAGAATCTCAGAGACCAGTTTGTCACACACAGTTCTGTGCAAAGTTCAGTCTCAAAGTAACCATGAGAAAAAGCATATAGTTTACACCAGTTTCTCACAAAGATCACATGCTTCCTGTTTAGGAATTTCTGGTATTCATTACAGACCTAACTTGTGCCATTCAAGTGACATCACAGGCACCATGTGATGGGCATTTTTGTAAGATCTCAAAAGAATCCTGCATTGTGCTTTTAGGAATGTTACTTGCTTAATAGGGAGCACGAGACAACGCATGCAGTAGCACCAGTGGCGGATGGTGGATTTTCAAAGTGGTGAGGTGGTACTGTTATACCCTATTATAATGAGCGAGTAAGCGAAGCGAGCAACCCTGAAGTGCAATAGGAGGGTGTGGGGTGTGATGACCACTCCCCCACCCCCCCCCCCACCCTGCCGCAAGAAAAGTTTGATAAAAATAGATTAAAATGGTGGATTTTACACCACCTATGTACTGCAAATTGTTGAAAAAAGGGGATCCAAATATAGCAATTCAAAGCACAAGTGTGAAAAAAAAACCTGTGTGTCAAGAGTTCATTCATGTGACACATTCAGCTATAATTATTTAAGCAGGCTGCAGCTGCTGCTCTCATCTCGGCCAGCTGGTGTGCAGCGGGGTGGGCTCAGCTAACTGTAATCGATTAGCTGAGACCCTGCCGGATGCCTCAGAGATGATCTAAATTTGAGAGGGGGACCTTTCTGGAGCGGGCATGATTCTGATGCAGATGGGCATCTCTGTTAAATGAGTGGCATGCAATGACCAAATGTGTGACCCTTCGAGTGACACTTTCTTGTAATCAAAATCGAGAAATGAAGTCCACGAAACAAATCAATATCAGAAATGACACCCATTAGAGCAATGAGAAACTCTAAGAAGAGCTAAACTGCTGCAAAGCACCTCATTTTTGCTGCAGGCATACTAACCATAGGTGCTACTTTATGGTGAGTCAAAACTGCCACTAAACAGAATAACAACCTCTCTCCAGCAAGAACATTAATCAACAGTTAAATTTGACTTCTTTTGTTGACTGAAAACTGCCGGACACCCAAGTAACTCTGCAACAGCTGTTTTTAAACCCATAAGTTATTTCTAAACACAGCACCCCGCCCCAACCAACTTAGTGCCAGGTGCGGCTAAACCACAAGTAACAAAAGGATCTCTGTGATAAAAGCAGTAACCAACTGAGCTATCACATTAAATTGGGTTTTGTGATTTGCTGGTACACATTGCTTGCAGCAAGCATCTTTCTAAGCACAGCACACCCGGCCCCACCCCAGCTCAGCGCCAGGGGTGGCTGAACCACTATTAACAAAAGGATATTTGTGACAAAAGCAGTAACCCACTGAGCTATCACACTAAATGCATTTCTGTGACATCACGGTACTCATTCTTTGCAGCAAGCATATGACCCGACCCACTCCACCCTGCGGTTCTTTATGGCGAGTTTGTTCGAAATTGGAGTGGCACTGGTCTTTGACTGGACTGTTGCCAACTGCAGTCTGTGGCATCACACTCACGGCAGACAGCTGCACTGCTGCTCAGGCAGTGCTGTGATGTGCAGGAGTCAGTTGCAGTTTAGGAGAGGCAAGGGTGGCATAGTGGTAGATGATGCTCCTGTCTGCAGTAGTAACCGTCAGGGTGAGAGCTCATGGTGTGGCACGCTGAGCTCAGAGCTGTGGCGCCCGTGTGCCTTTTAAAGTCACTCAGACTCAGTGCCTGCTCTCACAGTGACCAGTGACTGGACACAGCCCCCCCAACCTCGGCGTTTTGAGGAGGACATGACTTGCTCTTAATTTATTTAATTCTTGCAGAAGGGCCATGCCCGGGCTGCAGCGGCAAATCCTGGGGGCTTGGGCTGGCAGAAACTTGAAATGAAAACATCCTGCCCACTGCTACACTGACTGGACCCTTTAGTTAGAGTCTCTAGCCACCTGGAATTGTTGCTGCACCCAGGGCTCCAAAGATGAATAAACAGCACACCGAAACCATAAAAAAAGTCACACATAAGCAATTTGAACCCTTGGTAGCTATGTCTTCTTTGCATCTTTTGAGATGGTACACACAGCAGTGGTTGATGGGTGGAATCTGACCCGTATCCTTTGCCAGCACATTTCTCAGTAACAAACTCCTCTGTGGCCTGTCCTTGATCAAAGCCCCTTCATGCTTGCTGCACACCCTGCCAGATCAATCAGTAAGGCCACGAGCTGCAGAGACCACTGTGCGAAAGCACAACCCACTGGCAGCGTGCCACCCTCACAGCAGCACTGGTACATGTGGTCTGGGAATAGCTGACATATGCAGATGGTTGTTCCCCTAGCTCTTCCTGTTACTAACTGCCCAAACCATCTCCTAAGCATTTTATACCACATAACCTAACAGTGCTACAATAGCACATAGCAAGAAGCCTCAAGACCACAGAACCCCGCGTCTACACACCGGACACTTCATGTGAGGCCCAATTCCAGGTGGCACCAGTCAGTCAGCAGCTTTAAGAGCAGAAGTGAGAGGTGCTTTGCAGAAGTGAGAATAGTTTTGCAGGGCTAGCTGCCTCATGTGTGTGGGAAGGTGACAGGTAACATCAAGGGATTTTTTTAAGTATTTAATATAAAATATATTTTTTACTTCATATCAAATTATTATTCTTTACTTCTTGTAATCCAAACATTGAAATTCATATGCACCATGCAATATACGGTTTAAAATCAATGTGTGCAATGTATCAAAACACTTTTTGAAATATCTACAATGACAAAGGAAGAAAATCTTAACGGGGAACCCTTTTTGCACAATTCAAAAAGCTGCTTCATTTGCTGATCCAACAATTCACATCAAGTTTGTATCCTGGTGAATGTGAGAGTCCATTCATTCCAGTAATTCCTCGTGGTTGGATTCAGCAGTGCTCAACTTCGATGCGTTTCGGTGGAAACAACTAGTAACAAGCATTAGAAATGCAATCGGGCTCGGATTTATTTGAGTTTGAGCTAATGGCATTGTAAATGCCAATGTCTTTTTGCCATGTGTTATGGAGTGTGTGCATGTGGTGTGTAGTGGAAGTATGTTGGTTGAATTGTAATTTTACCAATGGTGGCATGCTGTGCTTTATATGAATATGTTTAAAAGTAAAGTGTACCATACTGCGATTGCTTGGTGGAAAAGTGCACTGCCGGCTGGAGGTGTGTGTGCCTGGTGGAAGGGTGCACTGACGGCTGGTGGGTGTGTGCTTGGTAAAAGCGTGCACAGATGGATGATGGTTGTTGGTGTTTGTGCATGGTGAAAGCATTCATTGACGGCTGGGGGTGTGTTGTTGTGTGTGTTGTTTTCTGTGTGCTTGTGAGTGTGTGCTGGTGAGTCTGCGGGGGTGAGCCTGGGGAGTGAGTGTGGTGGTGAGTGTGTTGTGTTGAGTGGTGACAAGTGTGTGGTGTTGAGAGACTGAGGTGTGTGGTTTGTGTGTGCGTTATGTGTGTGTGGTGTATGTGTGTGTGGTGTTTTCTGCACACTCACACACTGCCCCGTAACATTCACACACTGCTCACCCGCACACTCCCAATGTCACCCTGCATAGTCACACACTGTTTACCCTGCACACTCATTCTGCACACTCACACAATGTGCACCCTGACACACTGTCTCTGCAGTCACTCTGCACTCACTGTCACTCTGCACTCACTGTCACTCTGCACTCACTGTCACTCTGCACTCACTGTCACTCTGCACTCACTGTCACTCTGCACTCACTGTCACTCAGCACTCACTCTGCACTCACTGTCACTCTGCACTCACTGTCACTCTGCACTCACTGTCACTCTGCACCCCCACTCTGCACCCCCACTCTGCACCCCCACTCTGCACCCCCACTCTGCACCGCCACTCGCCACTCTGCACCGCCACTCTGCACCGCCACTCTGCACCGCCACTCTGCACCGCCACTCTGCACTGCCACTCTGCACTGCCACTCTGCACCACCGCACCGCCACTCTGCACCGCCACTCTGCACTGCCACTCCGCACCGCCACTCTGCACCACCACTCTGCACCGCCACTCTGCACCGCCACTCTGCACCGCCACTCTGCACCGCCACTCTGCACTCTGCACCGCCACTCTGCACCGCCGCACTGCCACTCTGCAACGCCACTCTGCAACGCCACTCTGCAATGCCACTCTGCACTCTGCACCGCCACTCTGCACCGCCACTCTGCAACGCCACTCTGCACTCTGCACCGCCACGGCACCGCCACTCTGCACCGCCACTCTGCACTCTGCACCGCCACTCTGCACCGCCACTCTGCACCGCCGCACCGCCACTCTGCACCGCCACTCTGCACCGCCACTCTGCACCGCCACTCTGCACCGCCACTCTGCACCGCCACTCTGCACCACTGCACCAACATTGCACTGCACCGCCACTCTGCACCGCCACTCTGCACCACTGCACCAACATTGCACTGCACCGCCACTCTGCACCGCCACTCTGCACCGCCACTCTGCACCGCCACTCTGCACCACTGCACCGCCACTCTGCACCGCCACTCTGCACCGCCACTCTGCACTCTGCACCGCCACTCTGCACCGCCACTCTGCACCGCCGCACCGCCACTCTGCACCCCCACTCTGCACCCCCACTCTGCACCGCCACTCTGCACCGCCACTCTGCACCGCCACTCGGCACCGCCACTCGGCACCGCCACTCTGCACTCTGCACCGCCACTCTGCACCGCCACTCTGCACTCTGCACCGCCACTCTGCACCCCCACTCTGCACCCCCACTCTGCACTCTGCACCGCCACTCTGCACCGCCACTCTAAATGACAATGACTTATATTTATGTTTTGGTTTTAAAGACACAAATAAAAAGGCATTGCCATTTACAATGCCAATAGCTTAAACTCACATAAATGCGAGACCTTTTGCATTGTAACTTATTTCCCCCCCCAATCAGGCGCCCAGATCTACAAAGCAACACTTCAAGATAAAGTCCAGAGCTGGGCTGTCCCCTAAAGCCGGAAGCAGCTATTAACGCGTTTCATGGTAAAATCAGGTTTCCCCAGACTAAGCATCTTGGTTTAGAAAGATACCCAAAGGTCATACCCCTGCTCACAAGGTTATGGTGACTGCCAGCTCTAAGTACCTGGTCTGACTGAACGAATTCAATATAAAGGATTCAGTCGAACTCAGATAGCTCAGTCGGGGTAAACACCCGCTGCGGAGGTCTGTGTTAAACATAGGTGCCCAAAATAGTTAAAATACATGTCCGATTTTCACTGTTTAGAGTAATATATATGTGAAACAATGAACCCGAATGGAGCGCATATATATATATATATATATATATATATATATATATATATATATATATATATATATATACATACATATATATATATGTTAATCAGTTATAGAGCTACTCACTCTGCAAGTTACATTGACCGAACCCACAATAACACTTCAGTAGGTTTAAGCTACAGTTTAGAGCTTTCTATGTAATGTGTTGGTTACATGATCTAATTCAGGAGCGTGATAAAGGCCTCCCAACTCTTCAAGGGCCCCCCCATTCAGTCCAATGTCACTTACAGTCTCTGAGACACTGGAGACTCGGGCACCTCATGACATTCTGCGGGGGAAGAGGGATTTGTTTTGCGTTACGCCGCCGATCCAATTCTAATAAGACAGCTCCGTGGGTTTAGCCTACTCCAAACATCTGTGCAGCCAAGTTGGAGGGTCCGGGATCACATCTTTCAACAAATTTGGGATGTCAAATAAGGGATGTCATCAATAAAAAGTACAATAAAACTAGTGCTGCTTGGTTGAGTGATAATACGTCTGTGCTGCTCTTAAAAGCATCGGCACAGAGGCCAAGGATTGCATGAGCATAGACCCTGAAACACTGCCTACGCATGAAATTAAGACCCCAGCTGGCAGCTGCTCGGATGGTGTGGGTTTACAAAATCAGATGTATAAAAGTGATTAGAAAGGGGACGAGATAGTGCTGTGCCTATACAAAGCCCGGGTTCTGGTTTACAATGATTTTACTACCATGGAGCAGGTTACCATCCCGGAGTCCTCTTTCCGAGCATCAGTGCCAACAGCTAAAGTGGCGTACATAAAACGCTGCCTGGTAGGCACCAAATCGCCCTTCACCAATCAGAAGACGGTGTTGTGCACCACAGAGAAGGGGCTGCTTTTGCCAGAGAGGTCGCCTCAACACCAGTGATACTTACTCCCCATTCCTCCGGAGCGGCACCTCTGAGACTGGCTGCTCACACCGCAAAACTCCTCTTTGAGGCAACGCCTATGAAGGCGACGGTTAAGAAGGCCGTTTATGTCAGTCACTTCGGCCCGCACTGCAGAGGTGCTGTCTTGCAGTATGATGGTGGCCGAAACCCGAATAGGACGAGGGGCGTGTGGAAGTGTGCGGATAGGACGGCGGAGCCGAGAAGGGCCGCGTAGAGACCCTGAAGGATGTTGGCGGGGAGGCAGCCGAATACTGGAGTGTGAGCGACAGTGGGCGCTGTAAGAAAAAAAAACGTCCACGGGACCACTGTAATGAATGTGAAAAGGGAGGGGCAACCTCTCACAAAGAGGTTTGCCAGAGCTTAAAAATCGAGAAAGAACCCAACGTCAAAAGCTTTCGGGAACACCAGAAAGCTTTACCTACTACTTTTTTGTGGCAACGGAGGTGCGATTCAGCCCGCGATTCAGCCAGTCAAGCAGGAAGGAAAAGGAAACTAGTTGAGAAAAGCCTAGTATTGCAGGAAAAACACCGGGCGCCAATCATGATGGGAATTGTAGTTTGTAGAATGACGTACAGAGCCACGGTTCGCGGCTGCTATAGGTATGCAGCTCTGGGGAAATAATACCAAAACGCAACTTTACTACATCAATAATAGTGAGTATTCAACATCTATTGAATCAAGCCCAGCAATCAAATATGACGCAGTGCACTCTCTCGAATTCTTACAAAGTGAAGTGAGGCTGATGAAGCCCTTTCCCGGCCTGGCCTGCAGCAGCTGCGCGCTGAGCGCTGCTGAATGGTGAACGCGCCCGGCCATCTGGATTCACTTACAGAGGCACCCTGACAGCTCCTAATTATAATTAATGTACTTCTTTGCACGAGCACGAACGAAATATGCCCAAGATGGCGGAACAAAACTACATTTACCCTATCACTTCAAGCCTATTAAAACGACAACACAACGAAGACGAATCACTGGCCAGATGACAGAACACGCAAAGGAATGTGTGGAATTTGTCTCGGCCAAAGCCCTAGGAGATACTTCTTTTTTTTCTTCTTTAACATTAGTTCTCGAAACTCCTCCCACTTTCAGTGGGGAGGAGTCCGAGCCCTAAAAACCACCTTCCTCAGGACAGAAAGTAAGAAGGGATTTTTCCTCCATCCTCGAAATGCTAACAATGTGTGATCTATAGAGAGGGAAAACATACAGAAATATATATTTAAATTCTCATTCTCATTGGTCAAAGAGTGCTGGCTTCACTTCCTCTTAGTGCGTTTGTTCCTTCCCTAGACTATGGATCAAGCACTGCTTAATTTCTTTATTAGTGTCCTTCCGCTGTTCACACTCGGATTGAGATACTATTTTGTTTTTAGCAGGGAGCATTGCACTTCTGACCGTAGCCCGACTTTGTGAGGCTACACTCCTACACACACGTCCATTAAACGCCACATGCTGTAGAGTCAAGTTGCAAATAAGATCTGATACACTCTCTTTTAATATCTCATTTTCTGAATGTGTTTTTAGTGCACACAGCAACTTTCACATGAGGGCTAACGCAGAATATACACTTTTAAATATAGTTTTTCATAAATAATCACGGGCTATTCCTTTGTATTCGTATTTGTGACAGGGTGTTTATAATAATGACTGTTCACACAGTCGTGTAATTCAGAGTGCTTCTTGAGACTTCAGTATTCTGTGCTGTTATTATTAGTCAGCTCAATGGTACTCGTGTTATAGACCTTGGAAGGATTGCAGGCGGAATTGTCTTTGTTTAAATGAAACATCTGGCCTGCTGCTCATTGAAATCTGTGCTTTTGGAGCTCAAGTATGTTATCAACTTGTAACACAGCTTAATGTTTTGCATGTTGTCCTTGTATCTTTGTTTTACCATAATTCACTCCTGTGACTTTTTTATTTTGCCTCCATGCGCCTCGGTGCTGGCATTTCCTGTGACTACCAAAGGCTGTTTCTTCAACAGTGGGTGCCAGCCGTTGACTCATTCATGCCATCATAGCAATCAATCAATAGATTTGTAAAGCGCACTACTTACCCATGAGGGTCTCAAGGCGCTGGGGGGAGGGGAATGCTGCTACTGCTCGAAAAGCCAAGTCTTGAGGAGTCTACTGAAGGTTAGCAGGTCTTTGGTCTGCCGTAGGTGGATGGGGAGGGTGTTCCAGGTCTTTGCAGCGAGGTGGGAGAACGATCTGCCGCCGGAGGTTGCTCTTCGGATGCGGGGGACTGTGGCGAGGGCGAGGTCGGCATAGCGTTGCTGCGGGTGGGGTTGTAGAAGCTGAGTTGTCCGTTGAGGTACGCTGGTCCGGTGTTGTGGTGTGCCTTGTGTGCGTGGGTGAGGAGCTTGAAGGTTATCCTCTTGCTGACGGGGAGCCAGTGCAGGTCTCTCAGGTGGGGTGTGATGTGGCTGCGGCGAGGGATGTCGAGTATCAGGCGTGCAGAGGCATTCTGGATGGGTTGAAGCCTTTTCAGGAGTTTGGCCGAGGCTCCTGCGTAGAGTGTGTTTCCGTAGTCCAGCCTGCTGCTGACGAGGGCCTGGGTGACCGTTCTTCTCGTTTCGGTGGGGATCCACAAGTAGATCTTGCAGAGCATGCAGAGGGTGTTGAAGCTGGAGGAAGAGATGGCATTGACCTGCTTAGTCATGGAGAGAGTGGAGTTGAGGATGATCCCTAGGTTGCTTGGAGGCCTGGAGGTCTTCAGTGAACTAGCTGACTTTCTTGCTGGTGTGGCTTTTGGAGGGTTTCTTGAGCGGGGCGACGGTGTTGGCCCAGTCGTTGATCCACTGTCTGAGGTTGCGGGCGGCGGTGTCGGGGTCAGTGGGTTCGGCAGGTGGGTTCTGGGCGAGGGTGGTGGTTAGCTGGTCTTCGGTGACTTTGCTCCACCAGCGGCGTGGGTGCGGTGGTGCATGGTGGGTTTCCGGAAGGTGAAGTGGATGCAGCGATGGTTGGTCCAATGGAGTTTGGTGGTGTGGCTGAAGGTGACGTGGGAGCTTGCGGAGAAGATGGGGTCAAGCGTGTGGCCGGTGGAGGTTGGAGAGGTTTTCGATCAGGGTGGTGGAGTTGGTGTCGTTGTTGTTCTAGAGGTGGAAGTTCAGGTCCCAGAGGAAGATATAGTCCGTGGAGGCGAGAGAGGGTGTGTGCTGACGCAGTCGGCTATGGAGTCGCTGAACTGTGGTCGGGGTTTGTAGACGCGGGTTCCTCTGAGGGTGGTGTTGGAGTCGGTGTGGATCTGGAAGTGCAGGTTTTTGGCGGTGCTGAGGGTGTCGTCGGCGTTGGTTGACACTCTGAGAGTGTTCCTGTGGACGATGGCGATTCCTCCTCCTATTCCTTTGGTGCGTTCCCAGCGGGTTATCTTGTAGCCGTCCAGGATGGCTATGGCGATGTCGGGTGTGGAGGAGGGGTACATCAAGGTCTCTGTCAGGAAGGCGATGTCTGGGGAGGTTGAGTCGAGCAGTTCCCAGAGTTTGACGATGTGTTTGTGGGTGGAGTGGGTGTTGAGAAGGATTCTCAAATCGGGATCTGAACTTTTATATTACTGTTAACCTTTTTTGGTCTCTCCTCTCTTTTTCCTTTTTTTCCCTCTCTTTCCTCATTCCTCTTTTCTTTTTTTTTTCTTTTCTCGCTCTCTCTCTCTCTTTCTGAATCCGCTCAATACAGTTTTTTCTCTTTTTTTTCATCTGATATTTCCTTTTTCTGTCTGTAACACGCCTTCAACATGATTGCGGTGGCCGCTCGGGCCAAATTTTGATAAATGGTGTGGTTACTATTAGGAGTGCAGTCTGGGATCTCACATTAGCTCACCATAATTCAGGGTTTCCCTGACTGTTCAATTTGGGGGTGGAGGGGGGCGGCGGTGTACCGGGTCCAGGGCTTACACTTGTCTAAATGGTTACAGGCTTAGATTGTACGTGTTTAGCTTCTTTTTATTTTTAGTACCATAGCTCAGTAGATTTATCCGAGTTAGCCCTTAGGCGACGGTGGGTGGTGGACCACTATTGGTTTGTGCTTGAATCAAACTTAAACAATGGGAACGCTAAATAAACTCAAGATTGTTACGCTAAATATCTGTGGTTTGAACGATTCATCCAAGAGACAGAAAACTGCACAGGTATTACGGTTAATAGGGGCAGACATTATATGTCTCCAAGAGACACATATCGAAGGGGCACAGAGATCTCTACGATATAAAGTTATTGGGGCTACATCACAAGGAGCTAAGGTCAAGGGTGTCGGGATTTTGGTCCGCAAAACATTATCGCTTGTTGTTAATCAATTCAAAGCTGATATCTTAGGAAGATGGGTTATCGCACGCTGTACTTTAGCCTCAAAATTTGTCTTTACAATTTGCTCCGTCTATGCAAGTAACTCGGATGACCCAGGGGCTATACTCCAAGTAAGCGAAGAACTTGCTCATTGGCCGCTTCCACTTGTCTTGTGTGGCCACCTGGATCTAAACCTACCCATTCACGGGACACAACAATTTCCTGGGTCTATCAGGGTCGCAAACCTAAAGTGTTTCGTGCATTACTCGATCTAGTCAGCATTCATGGGCTAAAAGATGCATGGGCTTCTCTGAAACCGGATCAGCTCGGTTTTACTTTTTTCTGACCCTCCCCACTTATCATTTGCTAGACTAGACTATTTTTTCGTATCTTCTGCTCTAATTCATGATTTCTCCATTGAAATTGCCCCTAGACTCTTATCCGATCACAACCCCGTTATCTTAACTTTAGACGGTTGGGGGAGTCAGGAATCAATTTCACATTGGACCTTCAAAAAAGCACTACTTTATAATTATAAATACCGAGACCACATGGTCAGTTGGCTGCAAGAATTCTTGGCTATAAACATTGGGACTGCCTCTACTGCTGTCGTCTGGGACACCCTTAAAGCTGGCATTCGGGGCGAGACACTCCAATTCTCTATCCGGAAGAATCGAGAAGAGAAGGTACAAACTAGCTTGGCACAGGGACGGGTGATTGAAGTGGAGAAAAAACTAATTCACGCGGTCCAGACCGGGTCAGGAATTGACGAGGCCCAACTGGCAGTCATGGTGACTAAATCAGAGATGGGTGCTATTTTAACACAAAAAATATCTCTGAAATGGGCAGCTTCTAAAGAAAAATGTTATGAACTTGGAGAATGTATCGGTCACCAACTCGCTATTGCAACCAGACAGCAGATAACGGCTAACACTATCAATATAATAAATATAGATAACGTAGGAACATCTGACCCTAGTAAAATAAAGGATGCCTTTAGGAAATATTATAAGGAACTTTACACAGAGGATATAGAAGGAACTAATACAGATATACAGATTAAAATTAAGGAATATTTAGATAGCATCCCTAATCATAAACTTAATCAGGCTGTAAGAGAAGGAATTGAAATGTCCCTGACCTAGAGCGAGATCTTAATGGCACTTACTTGTCTCCCAGACCGTAAAGCTGCTGGAACCGATAACATCCCTGTAGAATTCTATAAGGTTTTCTCATTACACATTAAAGAAATATTTACATGCCTGGTGAAATCAATCTTTGAGGGGGCTAAACCTCCGGAGTAGTGGTCATCCGCTAAAATAGTTATCTTTCCCAAAAAAGATAAATCACCATTAGAAATGTCATCATATCATCCCATCACCCTAATCAATACTGATTCAAAACATTTTCAAAAATTATTGCCACTAGACTCTCTACTAATGTCGAATATATAGTGTTTAATTGGCAACATGGTTTCATACCAAATAAAGGGACCACAGAGCATATCCATTGTTCTATCACCTTATTTGACGCCGCGGATGTGTCAGGAGGCCCGATCTCGCTGATTCTATTGGACGCAGAAAAGGCGCTTGATCGGGTCTCCTGGCAGTTCCTATGGGCTGTAATGCATCGGACTGGTTTCGCCCCCAAAATATTGCAGGTAATTGAAGCACTCTATGTCGCCCCCTCTGCTAAAATTCTTATCAACGGCCAATTGACGGAGCAGATCGAGATTACAAGAAGGACTAGACAGGGGGGCCCTTGTTCACCCCTGTTGTTCGCTCTTTACATCGACCCTCTGATCAAAAGAATTGAATTAAACCCTTTTAACTTGTCAGTTAGTAGGTTCAGCATGGATTCAAAAATCATGGCCTATGCTGATGACCTGACAATTATCACCCCTGATCCTGAGACTGCCGTCAGGGCCTTAGAAGCAGAAGCACAAGAATTTGGTTTATTGTCTGGTTATGCCTTGAATAAATCTAAAACACAGATAGTTGTAAACCATAAGATAAGTTGGGTAGATGACAGGGTCGTTAAAAAGGCTAGGGGCCAGATGTAGGAGCCATTTACCGACCGGTAAATGGGTTTTCGGTATGTAGGGGCACATTTTTACAGAATCGGTAAATTTACCGATTCGGTAAATTTACCGATTCTGTCAAATACCGAATCGGTATTTTTACCGATTCGGTAAATCTCAGATGTAGGTGGGACTCTTCAGAGTCCCAAAGGCCCTACAAATTCGGTATTTTACCACCCAATCCAATTGGGTGTTAAAATACCGAATTCAGGTGTGCATGCACATGTGTGCATGCACACCTATGCCATGTGACAGACAGACATGCCCTTAGGGCATGTCTGTGTGCCACATGGCGCACATGTCAATTTTTGGGGTGCCAGAGGGTGTCAAAGTGACACCCCCTGCACCCTTTGCAGAATTCGGTATTTACCGATTCGGTAATTACCGAATCGGTATTTCCCATTGATTCCTATGGGCTGTGAAGCCCATAGGAATCAATAGGAAATACCGATTTGGTATTTACCGAATCGGTAAATACCGAATATTACCAATTCAGTAATTCCACATCTGGAATTACCTACATCTCCCCCCTTCATATTTACCGACTCTTAAATACCGATTCGGTAAAATTCGGTATTTAAGAGTCGGTAAATATGATTTACCTACATCTGGCCCTAAATATCTAGGTGTTACTATAGTTTCTGACCTCGACTCTTTAGTAACAGAAAATCTGACTCCCCTCGCCGCCACCATGGAGAAGTCACTTTGGAAAATTGATAACCTACATCTAACTATAGTAGGCAGATGTAACGTTTTAAAAATTACGTATTTTCCTAAGCTCCTGTATTTTTTCCGGACAATCTCGTTAAATTTTAATAATCAATCACTTGCTCTGTTTGAGCGTATTTTCTCTCGGTTTATATGGGCATATTCACAGCCAAGAAGAGCATTTAACCTCCTCTACCTTCCCAGGGAAAGGGGAAGCTGGGCTCTACCTAACTTAAAATTGTATTATTGGGCCGCTGCACTACAACACTCCTGTGAATTATTACATGAAGATCGGGCCCTAAGCCCCTCACGTTTGCCCTCTCCATTTCTTTTAACTCTGGGAGAGAAGGTAAAAGGGTGTCTTTGGCGGCAACTCAAACTCAGCTATTTTAAGCGAGTTTGATTCAAGACATTGCTCAGCGCTTATCAGGTGTTTAACAATGTTCGCAAGGTGTTTGGAATATCCAAATTAAATTATTATACTCCTATCAAGTGCAATGACAATCTGCCTCTGTTATTTCAGAACACATATACTCGACAATGGTATACAGCCGGAATCGATAAACTAGGGGATTTATTCATGTCTGGTAATATCCGTCCGTTCTCAGAACTCCAAACTTGTCATAAACTAGGTGACAATCAGATTTTTCAATATCAGGCTATTGTGAGGTTTTTAATGCACAAAACTGGTGGGACTGCCGGCTTTATTACGGTTGGCTTAATTGATAAATTAATGAATCCTAACCTCGCCAGGATAGGAAGTATCTACTCTATTTTGAACGGACAGCGGACAGATGATCTAGACAAAACTGACGCTAAATGGCAGCCTAAACATAACGCTCCACCAAACGTTTTTTGTTCAGCTTATGATCAAGCTCAGATATTCTTGCTTTTCTCTAAACTGCAAGCGCAGTTTTATAAGACTGCCTTCTTTTTGTACATAACACCCTCCAGAGTTGCCAAATGGTCATCTGGCTCTGGAGCAAATTGCCCGCGATGTACAGTATATAATGCGGATATAGTACATATGTTTGCCACCTGCCCTAACCTCCAGCCACTAATACAAGAAGTACAAAAAAATTTGAGCAAATTACTATCCTTAAATATTCAACTTACACCTTGTACTATTTTGCTAGGGCTATATGACCAGCTGGATCCAAAGGCTGGAGGTGCATTGATGTTTGTAGCTATGACTATTTTCAGGATATGCATCGCCTCTTATTGGAAAGATTTGAATCCTCTATCGTTTGGTCAATGGCAAGCAAGGCTATTTGCCACGTTCAGGTTGGAATGGGCTATCTATGCCAAGAAAGGGCGAAGGGCTAAACAAAGGGGTCAGGTAGTCTGGGGCTCTATGGCTAATTGGTTGGAGGCCACCAATATCTACATTTAAGTGTCAGTGGGTAGCGGGGCTCTCTATCTCTATCCTTAATTCCCTCGCTCTACCCCAGTTCTGTCTGTATCTCGTGTCCCCAAAAAATTGTATATACTGTATATACCTTACATTTTTTTTTTTTTGGCCCACTCGCCCGCCGTACTTTTCCTGTTTCTTTAGTCTGGACTCAGTCTTAGGATCTGTTTTTTCTTTTCGCTTGTAATTATACCGGTTGTTGAAGTAAGAATGCAACTCTGTATATGCAACCTAAAAAAGTGTAATTGGTTTACTGCCTGTAACCATATGTAAATATATGATGATTTCTTTTGGCTCTGTCATCTTGGACCCGGGGGGAGGGGGTTCAGACTAGTAAACTGCTAACTTGACCTGTAATCTGTGGAATCAAAAAAAAAAAAAAAAAGGATGCAGCTGAGGTGGTTGGAAGGGGAGGTGGGAGGGAGTAGGCAGCTGGGAGGGGGGTGGACGAATGGGAGTGGGGGCTGGGACGCAGGGGACGCAGTGGGCGGAAAGCGGGACCGGAGAAGGACACAGAGGGGAAAAAACGGCAGGGGGGTGAAGGGAGGTGAAAAAAACGAGCACAACTAAACAATTAGGTAAACAGGCAACAACAGCAGCAAGACCGGCAAAAGGAGGTACCGGCGAAGGACGCAGGAGGCAAAAACGGGCACAACAAAGCAGGGGGAATGAAGGGCGGAGAGAAACGAGCACAAGTAACAATTTCAGAATCAGGCAATAGCGGCAAAAACAGGCGAAGGACACAGAAGGCAAAATGGGCACAACAAAGCAGGGGGAATGAAAGGGGGAGACAAACAAGCACAAGTAACAATGACAGATTCAGGCAACAGCAGCAAGAATGGGCAAAAGCGAGAGAGCAAACTAAGGGCCTACCACTAGCCACCAGGTATGAGGCGCAGGTGGTAGGCTGCGGGTGGAGGCAGGCCTCGATCTCCCAGCAGCAGCTGGGCTAGGACAGGGGCATAGGCTGGTGGCGCTGCGCGGTGTGGGGGGGTGACCTGCCTGGATCAGGGTCAAGGGTCGCATATGGGTTGTTATTAATGCCCAATGATGTCAGCAGTGTACCATGGGTTGCATTACATTTCCAAACTCTGGTACGTGTAAGTGAGCATACTGTATATATATATATGTATATCATTATGAGTCTTATCCACTAGATTATTTCACATTCACATAATCTAAGGTTTTTCGAACAAATCAGATCAAAATGCAGATCTATATTTTGACCATGATAGAATTTAACTGAATTAAACACATACATAGGAATGTAACTATGATAGGATCGAAGTACTATCATTTAAGAGAATCAAATGTCTTATAATTTGCGATGTGATATTTCATAAATGATATGTTTACATATATGCGCTATTTTGCACAATCAATATAGGATAAATATATCCTTGTAATTTGCAATTTGCACAAATGCGTTATTTGCACGTTGTATTAAACATAAAGCACTGTGGCACTTGCACTTTGGATGTAAATATTATGAAATGATTTTTAAATATATATTTATTGATTATATTTATTAATTGTATCACATCCCGAAATGGACATTTACAGGATCAATAAGAATTTATTGACCTATATATATTTTGATAGATACATACAACAGGTATTTAACCATGATTCAAAATGTTTTACTTCAGTATTCAGGACTGGATTTAAAGATATGTTACAAATTGGAAAAAGACATAATTTGTACTGTAACTAAAACAATGACATGAACTTTGTGGAAACCTTAGTATTTTTACCATATTTATGCTTAGTCCCACATGTGACCTAATTTACACCAATCACTGGCACTTTAAAAGAACGTTTCACAATTGTAAACACTGTCATGTGAACAAGGCTCCTCGGACCCGAAACGTCATGCGGCTAATTTGCACTGGATAAATAAAATTAGCACCTTAATTGGTCTGTGTCTGCGTAATTCTTGGCGTGGAGGATTCCTGGTACATGGAAATGAAACGCTGATATTTGGATATATATATATATATATATATATATATATATATATATATATCTTTGTGTCTTAGAGTATTTCTAAACCACGCAATATTAACATGCATTGACAAAGCCAATAGGTCTCACCTATGCGAAAGCTATTGCTTAGTCAGCTTATTTTAGCCATGTTGTACATGTTAGTGCTATGAAGATGTCCGCATCACATCTCTTTTTTTATTTTCTTTCAGTCATTGCTGCACAGTACTACATGACAAAGACATTAGCTCTTAAGTAGGCGAGCCGTATTGGCTTTGCCAATGCTTGTTTTAGGTGAGTACAGCTTGTTGCCTTTCGGGAGATCTCAGACTCACAGCCCCTAATACTATCGACTAAGCTATGCCCCTGTCGTTTCATTTTGAACAGGCCACAGGATCCGGCGGATACACTAGGAGGCAGTGCCTGGGGTACGTCCAAGTCCAGTCTCCAGGGGAGGCTGCAGAGCTGGAACCCAGCAGGCAGTCAGTCGCTGCCCAGCCCAAGTGCAGTGCCCAGGTGTTTTTCGCGGTTGCGGGGCTCCCCTGCCTGCCCTGCCCTATTCTGGTCTGTCGTCTTCTCTCTGCAAGTGTTGCCCCCTCCCGAATTCCACTCACTCAAAACTCCCTAGTGCAGCAATGCAGTCAGGAGCGGCTCCTCCGTTAAGGTGGAGGAGCATTGCTCTACTAAAACATTGCCCCCAGAAATAGAAAAATAAAATGATAATGAAGTTAATTTTATCACTATTTTATATTTCAAAACCCCGTTCCGAGCAATGCGTCAGGACGGGGGCGTGGCTTTCTGATTTCTGCTGCTGGCAATCAGGCAGCAGTAGGAAGCAGTGATGGGCAGGCATTTACATTTTTTTGCTTGATAAACAGTTTTATTGGTTTTTATGAGCAATAAAGTAAACAGTGCATCACTGTGACATATAAGACATTTCAGTACATTCTCAAAATGTTCCCCCCATCTGGCAACGCAACGGACAAGACCTATACAAGGTCCAGCGCCGAGACACCCACGGGTAATTGAGCGCTTAATAAATCGCCTAAATAAATAAATATATTACACCCCAAGACTTCCAACCATCGCCTGTGGAACATCAGCCCAGCAAGACTAGCCATTTGCCCCATATGTGTTCGTGTTTAGCCAGACAGCCTCTTGCTTCATATACAGTTTTTTCTTGGATTGCGCACCAGTCCACTCCTCTATGCCACTTCGCAATGGAAGGAGATGCTGAGTCTTTCCATGCCGCTGCAATGTCTCTTTTGTCCACCAATCTGGCTGTTCCTAGGAACAATCTATCAGTACAGGAACCATCCATCTCCTCCCTCCCCACCCCCAGGAGAAGAGCTAGAGGACTAAGGAGGACCCCCCAGCCCAGTATGTCACTCAGTTCGGCCACAATCGACGTCCAGTATTTGGAAAGGATGGCGAAGGACCAGGCCATGTGATAAAAATCAGCTGGTTCCGCTTCACAACACAAGCACTTTGGGGTCGGGAGGAAGCCTGCTTTGTGCAGCTGCACAGGGGTAAGATGTGCACAATTGAGATAATAGATTTGGATGAGGCGGAGCCTAGCCGCACCAAAGGGGCCATCCATACATCCCTCCAGTCTTCCTCCTCTAAAGGGACTATCCAATGCTCCCAGCTGGTCCTTAGGGAGTCTAATGTGGTTGGGTATTGTTTATCAGGTATTGGTAGATTTGGGATATTCCCCCCTTCCCCAGATTCCCCATGAGGAGCTTAGATTTCTGCGGACTAAATTCGAGGATTGCTCTGTGGTCGGGAATGTGGAGAGCAAAGGTATGCCGCAACTGGAAGTATTTGTAAAATTGAGTAGAGTGCAGGGAGTAAATTTGCTGCAACTCTCACAGAGAATAAATGCTCTCCCTTCCACACATCTCCTAAGTGAGTGATGCCTATCAGGTCCCATTTCTGAAAGCCCGCTATTTTTCCAACCTCTTGCAGCCATTTACCGTGCCAGAGAGGCGTCTGTAGAATAATTTTAGCGTCCCATTGAGGGTGTCGCAGCACAGACCACCACGTGAGGAGGGCTGTTAGGGTATCTGCTGGTAAAGTGTGAGGAATTGTAGCCCAATAGAGCATGGCCTAGATCTGAGAGAGCCCAAGGCTTTCTAGTTCCACCCGGTAAGCCGGATCCATCCATCCGCTATTGAACCAATCGTAGATCACCGGCAGGCGGGTGGCCAGATAGTCATCCCCATTCCCCCATCGTATGGGGCTGTTTGTTAGATTTCCAGCGAAGAACACCTCAGGACCGGAATGCAGCTCAATAGGGTCCACCTCCCAACACCTCCAACTCTATGATATGTAAATGTACATAGAGTAGTGAAGTAGGCAGGCGAGGGAAAGGAACAGGGAAGGGGAAAAAGGGACCGCAGGGAAAAAGAAGCTTGGTTAATATGAACGCCTTCAACAATAACTCTCTTCCTGCGGATAGACGCCATCAATGTATCCTAAACGTGGTATTTCACACACATTTGAGGAATTATCAGCAACGTAGAATCCAATAGGGAAATAGTAACCAAGTCTCGCTTAAGCTTCAAAGTAAAACAAACAGAAATGATAAAGTGTCTTCACGTTCCACTGAACGCTAATCCAAACAGTCCTGAACATGAGCCTGATGCTCACGAAAGAAGGGAAGGTTACGACACCGTTACCCACAAATACAAAGATAGCGTTCCTCACGCTATAAGGAAAATGTATCCGCAATGGAACTAGATCGCTCAATGATCACCATATTACTCCATAAGGTAATCTGAGCTCAAGTTATCATCAGCAAAGACAGCCGTCTTCACTAACCTCGTGTGTGTAGATCCCCAAACACACCCATTGGCGCGGTTGATGGCAAGTTCACAGTACCGGCACTAATAAGGCAGACTCCAAAGAATTCTCTGCTTCCCAACTCCGTCTTCCTCCTCGAAACAGCAGAGTCCGGTGCTGGAATCCAACCCGGAAGAATTATGCATGCCGATTGCGTGTGTTTCCCGTCATTTCTACCCATGCGCCCGGCCGGGCATCATGGGAATTGTAGTTTTCCTTCGGCTGAAGGAAACCAGGCAGGCGCCTATGAACGCTGTGCCTGACACTGTTGGCAGTGTGTAAGGGCCAGCCGCGATCTCAAGCCACCCCAGAGGATGGTCGCGGTCAACCCATCCAGTCCACAGAACTGCGGGGAAGATAGAGCCGGAGATTCTAGAGTACCTATAAGAGATGGGGCGGAACCATCATTTTGAACAGGCCAAGCCTACCGAGAGGGTTGAGTGGAAGGGATTGCCAATGACGAAGGTTGTCTTTTGTACGTTTGAGCGTGGGTTGACATTGAAGGACCAGGCCAGCTCCAGAAGAAGTGCCACCTAGATACCGGGAAAGTCTTTGTAGGGGAATAGTTGTTTGCCAGTCCACATATTCTCGTGAGGCATGAAGGGTCACCAAAGTGGATTTTGCCAGGTTAAGGCGTAAGCCCGACGTTCTCTCAAAGGATTGGAGGATCTGGAGGAATCGCGGCCCGGATCAGCCAGAAAGAGCAGGATATCATCTGCATACAGGGCAATCTGGTCTTCATGGGAGCCCTGCCAGGGTCATCCCTATATCCGCACATCTCCCAAATGAGACAAACCAAAGGCTCTATTGCTAGAGCAAATAGGGGAGAGTGGACACCCCTGTCAGGTACCCTGCCTGATAGGGAAGGCTTCCAATAGTGCCCCATTTATGAGGACTCTGGCTGATGAGTTGGAGTAAAGGACTCCCACCTTTCTCCGATAATGGGAGCCAAAACCTGCTCGCTATCTCTAGCACACTCCCCAAGTAGTGCCAGTCGACTGTGTCAAAGGCCTTTTCAAAGTCGAGTAGCATTTGAGCTAAGTTTGGAGAGAGGAGTTGTCGGTGAGCAAGGGCATCATGGAGGCATCTCAGACAGTGCCTTGTGCTATGGTGCGGCATGAAACCACATTGATCAGGGTGCATGAGAGTGTGGAGCACCCGCTTCAGGCGGTTGGCAAGAATTGTTGCGTACATTTTACTCTCAGTATTAATCAGCGAAATTGGATGCTAGTTAGAACATGAGGTTGAGGAAGGGTCTGCTTTGGGTATGACCACAGCTGTGCCTGTGTCTGTGTCAGGGGAAAAGGTGCCTATTTCCTGAACCTCCTCAAACAGGGTGTGGAGTTGTGGATCAAGATTTCCCAAAATGCTGCATCGTATTCGGCAGGGAAACCATCAGGACCGGGAGTCTTGCGGGTAGCAAGTGATAAAATTGCTTCACTGATTTCCTCAGTCGTAATAGGCTCATTCATTGCCTTAATTTCCCTCTCTGGGAGCTGCGGAAGGGGGATACCCCGCAGGAAGAGGGAGCTGGAGACTGGTGTATGTCAGTGATCTGTTGCGTAGAGCACTGTGTAGTAGTTTGCAAAGGTCTGCACGATTTCAGCGGGGTGCGAAAGACTTGTCTATGCATGTCTCCAATTTTGGGGACTATCATGTTGGTCAGGGGATGAGTAGCAAACCAATGAAGCAATTTATAATTTTTGTCTCCCAGCCATAAACTCAGGCCACCGAGGACCTCCAAATCAGTTTAGCAGATTCGAGAGAGATGGTCGTAATCTCTTCATGTATTAGTTGGAGCTGCTGGCGTTTCGCCTCCCCATCCCCCGTAGCCGCAGTCATTTCCAGACGGAGGGCACTGGCCTCGAGCTGGGAGGGATGGCGATCTTGGACCTGCCATTCGCATTTGAGAAACTCCACAGCGTACCCACAGATCGTGTCTTTACCCGCCTCCCATAGCGTACTATGAAGCTGCACTGTGCCCTCATTGTCGTGGAAGTAGCGTTTCATTTCTCCCTTGGTTCCCTGTTTATATACTTGGTTCTGAAGGAACCTTACCAGGCATTTAGTTTCCATATAGGACGTAGAGCTCCCATGGAGCCCCCCAACGGTAGAAGTAGAGAGTGGTCTGATACCCCCCGTGCCAAGATTTGGACCTCAGTAACTGTCCTACAGTCCTGGGCAGGTATGAAGATGAGGTCAATGTGGGAGTGGTTATGATGTGCAGCCGATGTGTGTGTATATTGTAGTGTTCTAGGGTGCCAGGTATACAGGACGTCGCAGAGGCCCAATTTGGAAGTCCAATCTCTGAGATGTTTAGCATCTAGTCTTCTATGGGAGGATGGTGTACCTGTGGCATCTCTTGCAGGTTCTGGGACAGCTTTGAAGTCTCCCCCAATAACTGTCAGACCCTGGGGGAGGAAGGATATTATCTCCACCGTGGCTCAGAGAGTGGACTCTAGATTTGCCGGGGTGTATAACCACATCAGATTGATATTAGTGTCCCCAAGGGTACCTGAGAGGGTGACAAATCATCCCTGAGGGTCGCTAATTGTGTGGACCGGTGTGAAGGGGAGAGAGTACTGCAGAAGGAACGCCATTCTCCAAGCCCCTATAGAGAACCCCAAGTTACATACCCTGTTGAATTCTTGACGTGCTAAAAAGAGGCATCGATTTCCCATCAGGTGCGTCTCTTGCAGGAGAAGGACATCTGGGCTAACCCTCCGTGCATACTTTAAAATCGCTGTCCATTTAATTTATTCTGAGAGTCCATTAACGTTCCATGAAAGGACTTTAAGCCATTCACACCCACTATAAGGCCATGACATTGTGATAGAGTAGCAATGTGTCGGGCCAGAGGTCTGGGAAGCCTAAATGTTCCAAATGGTTAGGCCTTGGGAGCAGCTGAGTGGGATCAGGTTCACTGCGTGGACTGCCCAACGGCGCATCATGGAATTTGTACACAGTGTTGCAGAGAAACAGAATAACACAAACAAGAGCAGGGAGAACAGCACCTACCCAAAATCCCAACCAACCCTCCTCCCCATACTTCCCCAATTGTAGAATCTGTCACCCAGTAAACAAAGACTTAGAGTGTAAAGAAACTAGCTATTGGAGCGTAGTGTAGAGGCAAAGTGTTAAGCCCCTCTGTGTTTAAGGATTATCATTCCTCCAGTTCAAATTATTGATAATGGTAGTGCTTGGATTCAGATTTTAGGGCTACGTGAAAGGTCGGTGTCATCTGAGCTTTGTTTTGGCGAGTCACTGGAGAACTCTTTGGGTGTCGAGTCTGATCTGTCAGAGTTCTCTTCTCAGATTCTTGGCAGCTCTTGAAGTGCAGATGACCTGCTCTTTTCACTGGGGTAGCCGGCAGATGCTGCTCCACGGGCGTTGCACCTTCTTTGGGACACAGTGCACTGCCCACGGGATCCTAAAGTCCTGCCCACCCATGGCACCTGCTTTAGATCAGACAAGGGTGCCCTTCAGTGGTTAGACAGAGCACTCCTTGGTCGTCCAGGTCCATTCCGCCTCCAGGTATCAAAGAAATGTGACTTGTTTTGAAAAATCACCATGAGATGGGCCGGGAAGAGAGTCTATAGGGCAGATTGAGGGCCCACAGTTTCTGCTTTACATGGATGTATGACCTTTTTTTGAGCCTGCACTTCCTTTGTGTAATTGGGGATGATCATAATTTTGGCATCTTTGTGGAACAACTCTGGTCAGGAGTGGGCTTTTTGCAGCATGACATCGCGGTCCCTGAAACTTAGGATCCTGGCAATTAATGGCGAGTGCGGTGTTCCCGGTGGTGACCTGGGCGCAAGCTCATGGTGGGTCCCCTCCACAACAAACCATGATGACAGGGCGTTAGAGGGCATCCAGGATTTGATCCAGTCCTCAATCAAGGTGTTCATTTGCAAAGGTTTCGTCCCCTCATGAAGGCCCAGTAGGCGGAGATTGTTTCGAAGTGATCTATTTTCTGCATTCTCAACCCATCTATGGAGATCGGTTGTGTGAGACAGTAGCTGTTTAACATGCGTCTTTAGGGTTGAGACATCATCTTCAACTCCTGAAAGGCGGGATTCTGCTTCTGTGATGGGAGCGATTGCATTGAGGAGGTCCTGGCGGATAAGGGCTCTGTCCACTCGCACCTCCCCATCTTCGTCTCCATGGATTGTTGACATGTCTTAATAGCCTGCAGGATGGTGGCCAGGACATTTTCGGGGTGGTTGGCTGTGGGAGGCACAGTCTTGTCATGGTTAGGACCACTGACTGTATACTGCTCCACTCGGGTCTGGGTCGACGGGGGGTTGGCCCCTCTGTCCTTCCCCATGGCTGCTCGGTATCCCCGAGGGGGCAGCCAGACCCCGCCGTGCACATCTTTGATCAAGCTCATGGAACGTTGGCTGGCTTTGCCTTGCGGGAAGGTCTCATGGCCCGAGAGGATCTCTGCAGCCAGGTGAGGCCCAGAATGCCAAGGCCGCCGTGGTTACCTGTTCGGGTCACTGGTTGTGCATGGCGGCCATCCGGCATTCAGGGAGTGGGAGATCTCAGGAGAGTCCAGTCCAGGCCAGGGGGGTGGTAATTGACAGCTCGCCCCATGGAGCACAAACACTTGGTCTGGGGGACTTTCCAGATCTTCTCAGGACATCAGTTTCTCAGTGCTCACTCTCAGTATGCCTTTGGTCCTGGACCGGTGCCCCCCCAGGACAAGCCTGGGCCCCACACTCGCGGGCTGCCTCTGGAAGTGTACCGCCAACCATGGGCCGATATCCACATGGTAGCACTGCACACCTCGGGTTCAGCAGCTATTCCTTTCACAAGTACTCCCCGCCGCTGCTGGCCTGCCAGCCTGGATGCAGGAGATCCCGTGTCTCATCGGACTCAGTCCCGCACTTAATCTCAAACTCCGTGCATTAGGGGAAGGGGGCCTCTTCTGCGGGCAGGTGTGTAATCCCACCAATCTTGGACTGTACTGCGCTTGCTCCCCGCTGCCAGGATCAGAGGAGGCAGGGTCCACCAGCTAAGGGACCACCGCGGTGTGGTAAATAAATAAATAATACCCTATTTTTGACTAGGCATATAGCATAACAGATAGCTCAATAAATAAGAGTCAAGATTCGAGGTAGTAGGAGTTTCTGCAGGTTTATTACAGCATAAGGACAGGATCAGGACAACCTGCATAGGAATAGGACAATAAGGCCCGGCAGCTGCCGGGGCTGGATCTGGAATGAGCGCGCTAACTTTTAATAACAATACATGAACTTATATACATAGCGCAAACACATAGCATTACATTGCAGTAGGCGTAGCAGTGGGTGGAGCAGAAGGCGTGACGCGTAGCAGTCGCGAAAGATAACAGTAAGAGTAGGTGTAACTGGGCGTATACATAGACATGTGGTGCAAACGTAACAGAATATGTCATGAATGGGCGGAAACGTAGGAGGGGGCTACCTAAGGAGCAGGGACCTCTAACCTAATGGTGCGCGCAAACTGGCAATGACGTATTACTAGGAGAAGCTGGGGGCTATGAACTCTGTGCTAGGAGCAGAGACTAGAGTCTGGAGGGTCGGAGCGACATGTACCTAAACCCTATCTGGTATCTGATGTTTAGAGAACATGTTGATATAAACTAGAAGTCATGAGGGGAAAGGCTAACTTGCTTCTAAGACTGGACCATGCATTATTCTACATGTAGTGCGTGATGAAGAATACTAAATGACCATTAAATACAGTATTTCTCTAACGTGGAGCCGCATAGGCTAGACAATGACGGAAACTATTGATGCAGTTCAGTAGCTTAGGAATGCAGAGAAGGAGGACTGAACTGATAGCTGGAATCATAACATATTCTTGGCAGACTCAGAGGCAGAGTCAAGCTACACCGGGCACTGCGAGGCAGGAAGTAAGTGAAGGGTCGAGGATACAGGTGGGGGCTGTATCGCTCCTCAGCGAGGACTTCAGGAGACAGGAGCTGAATCTGTGGTCCGGGCCCTTTTGAGGCCTGGAAACGGGGACTGTATAATGGAATAACGTGCACACTGTGAAACGTGGCAACGTAGCTTTACATAGGCCTGGTATTCGTAGTATTCACGAGGACTGGAAAATAGCATACTAAAGGTGGACACAACTGTAATTGCGTCATTAATCAGACATGGGGAATAACATATGCATATTGGTCATGCACACATAACATATGATGGATGAGGCGTAGGGACACAGAACATGGCAAAATTTACTTTTCCACATTCCCTCCTTGTCACTACGTTTCCATCAGGAAACATCAATATTCATGATACCGTCTATCATTTCATACAGTACCATTTGCTCGTCTCGAATTATCTTGGAACGGGACTTAGAACGGGGCTTGGGACTAGGAATACAAGAGGTAGCACACATGCTGCAAATCGCAGGGCCACATTGTATACAGAGGCAGCAGCTAAATATGATCGCTACTGCAATACTTAGAAAGGACAGGAATTTCCATCCCCATGCGGAAATTATATTCCAGAACCAACCGGACCATGTCCAGGTGCCTGGATCTTGATGTAACAGATGGGCAATATTATGGAGTCTGGTTATAGCTGAATAAACAGACGGCGCGTTATTTGGAATGAAAACGCAACAACTAGATCCGATGAGTCTACAGGCCCCGCCCCTATCGGCCAGTATGACGTCAAGGACGAGACGATTCTGTAAAACGACAATTCTCATAAAGGATTGCTCTTCAGTTAAGTTACCTAGAGCGGAGGCAGTCTCATCTACTACTGCTTCAAGGGTTCTTGTTAACCTACGGATTAGCTTACTATTTACAACTGTACCTAAATAAGGGAAAACACCTTTATCTATATCAATGAATTGCTCTGCGGCAGTTTCAGTATAATCGACAATCGGGAGATTTCTCTTGTGTCTAGTATGTACTAGGAAGGAATTCCTATGGTAGTCAGGTGGGGCTAGAAAAACAGGCGGCAGTAGGAAGGCAATGTAACAGGTTCCCTCCCAATCGAGGGGCAGACGAACATATGCAGTTTGACCACAAACAAAATAAGAATGCCGTGAGGCTTTAAAAATAGATTTCCCACTGTCACTATACTTGATAACAGTAGTACATTCACTATGTCCTACGTGTACAGAACCCTTATTTCGGACACATAATTCGCCTTTGACTGGTAGTACTGAAATAGTAGGTGAGTCTGGAGTAGTATCAGACTGAACATTCAGGACCATGAAATTCGACGAGTAGTTACCTAAATTATACACTTCATTTTCTAGATCTAACCCGGTTCTGCGGGGGAGACCTTGCTTGTCTGGGAAACATGTACTGTTAAGAAAAGACATATCTGTTGAGGATGACGTTAACGTGGACCATGCTCCACATGAACCATTATGTGAGAATGGATAAGGAAAGAGTGGCAGAACTCCCTTTGATGTCTGGAAAGGGGGGAGTCGACCACACACCCAACAATTAGTGGCATTGCTGGTCTGGTGTGAATAATGTAACATACGGATAAATGTGTTGTTACGCATAGCGAGACGGTATGAATATTCGTGAGGAGGCAGATCACTAAACGTGTGCTCTACTGTAGCATTAGCAGACTTATTTACATGAGGAACTGGAAAATACAGGAAAAATGCATAACTGGTGCAGGAAATCATTATGCTGAGAAATAATATGAAACTCAGAAAAACGATACATTTGATTGAGTTTAGACTGACTCTCTCACTATGGGGGTCTATTTTATACATGTCAGAAACAATCTAACCGTTTCACCTAGGGGAGGACTTATACAATCAAACTGACTGACTTACTAGACCGTAGTTTTTGCTTATACTCCTGTTGCGGAGTTTTCTCTAACAGGGAAGGGGTTGTAACAATGTCTTTTGCGGGACAGTCCTTTAAAACAATGTCTTGGCAGTCTTTAAAATCCTGGGACTCCTTGGAAATGTTTTTAGAAACGGGTTTCAATCCATTGAAAAGTTTTACATGAGAAAGGTGGACCCACCCCTTCCTGCCTTCCAGCTTGACGGCAGTACGGGTGGTCAAGAGGACCTGACGTGGCTCCTTCCAACGAGGTTCCAGCGGACTTGATCTGTCAAAATTCCGGACCATCACAAGGGAACCTGGAACGATTTCATGCGGTGCCACCTCGGTATTGTCTGGAAATGCGGCGGCAACCTGTGAACGACATGAGTTGAGGGCAGACATCAAGGAAGCTAGGTAATCTGTCAGCATATTACATGAAACATCGGTAATACTTCGGGGTCTAGGAGTACCCCACATGTAAGGGGGGCGGCCGAATACGACCTCATACGGGGACAGACCTGATCTGGAATGTGCGACCATGCGCATATAAAATAAAGCAACTGGCAGAGCTACTAGCCAGTCCACACCTTTTTCTTTACAGACTTTTGCAATACGGATTTTCAGGGTCTGATTATGTCTCTCGACTAGACCGGCTGCTTCAGGATGGCGTACACAATGGAACTTCCACTGGTACCCTAACAACAGGGAAACATGCTTCATTAACTCTGAGGAGAATGGCTGACCGTTATCAGAATATACGACTCTAGGGAGTCCATACCTAGGGAAAAATTCACGAACCAACTGCTTGGCAGTGGTCGCGGCTGTGTAATCTGGGACTGGATATGCTTCTGTCCACCTGGACAAAGCGCATACTACTACAAGGACATACTTGAAACCTCGACATCGCTCCATTTGAATATAATCCATCTGGAGGACCTCAAAAGGGTGGTCAGGGGGCTGGAAACCACCTTGTTCCACCGGGACACTTTTACCTGGATTAAACTGACAACATATCATACAGGTACGGACTTTCTGCTTGGCTGCAGCTCGTAAATGCTTGTTGAACCAAATGTTCTGGATACTGTCTAACATAGCTTTTTCTCCTAAATGTGCTGGACTATGTGCGGTATTGATAATGACTTGAACCATAGAGTCGGGGAGAAACCATGTGGCTCTACCCTTCGTTAACCATCCTTGATCTGTCTGGACCCCTCCTTGTTCAGACCATTTCTTGATTTCATCGGGAGTAGCATGTAACTGGATATCTATGACATCTTGTGTAGGGTCCTTAACTGTCATACATGTAATCGGATCTGGAGTATGTGTCTTGTTAACTGGAATGTCTGGAGTCTGTGCTGTAAGCTTGGCTGTGCGGTCTGCTAGATCATTACCTTGGGAAATAATGTCAGTAACTTTCGTATGGGCTTTGCATTTCATGATAGCAATGGATGTCGGTAAATGTATGGCATCTAACAGAGCTTGAATAAGGAGACCATGCTGAATCTTGGTTCCATGAGAAGTCATGAAACCTCTCTCCTGCCAGAGCACTCCGAAGTCATGTACAACTCCGAATGCGTAACGTGAATCTGTGTAAACATTAACTTTCAGGTTCTTGGCGTGTATACAGGCTTGTGTTAGAGCAACTAGCTCTGCTGCTTGAGCGGACAGGGTATCAATACGGTGTGTTTCAATAACTTCGGTGTCAGTAGTCACTGCATACGCGGCGACTAGTTCTCCTGTACTAGTTCTCATACATGAACCATCCACATAAAGTGTCAGGTCAGGATCTGGTAACGGAATGTCTGTCAGGTCTTGTCTTGGCTTTGTCGTAATGTTAACTACTTCCACACAGTCATGTGGGTCAGAATTCAAACTGACTGATGGTAACAGTGTAGCAGGATTCAGGACGTTGCAGCGTCTAATTTCTATGTGTGGCTGGAACAGTGTCAATTCATAACCTGTTAAACGTGCAATTGTCAAGTGCTGAGTTTGTGTTCGGTTTAAAAGAACTTCTACTGAATGTGGGACTTGTACTGTCAGGGAGTGTCCTAAAACTATGGAATCACTTTGTCTGATAGCTAGTGCTGTGGCTGCAACTGACTTGAGGCACGCAGGCAACGCCTGGGCGACTGGATCTAATGTGCTCGAAAAATAAGCACAGGGCTTGTATTGTCCTGCTTGATCTTGTGTGAGAACAGATAATGCTGTACCTTCACGTTCAGTAACGAAAAGTGTAAAAGGCTTACTGTAGTTCGGTGTAGCTAGAACTGGAGCTTGGCATAGGGCTTTCTTTAACTCGTTGAAACTAAGTGTGTGTTCAGATGTCCAAGGGAGGACAGTCGATACGGCTGCCTCCTGTGTCGTTAACTGTATCAGTGGCTTGGCTAAAAATGCATACTGAGGAATCCATTGTCTACAATAAGAAGTAAGGC
The DNA here is from genome assembly GCF_964261635.1 of Lissotriton helveticus. Classification (NCBI taxonomy): domain Eukaryota; kingdom Metazoa; phylum Chordata; class Amphibia; order Caudata; family Salamandridae; genus Lissotriton; species Lissotriton helveticus. The sequence continues at coordinate 1,689,610,906 of NC_136059.1, forward strand.
CGATAAAGGCACGTACCTCCTTCTGGGTTCTGGGCTGGGGAAGACTCGCTATTAACTGGATGCGGTCGGGTGTCAACTGCCTACCCCCCTCGGACAGCAAGTGTCCTAAGTATACCACTTGCTGGACACAGAATTGAAGCTTCGAAGGGGACACCTTGTGCCCCATCTCGGCTAGAAAATACAAGACTGTAAGTGATGCTCGCTCGCATGTACGTTCAGAACGGGCTGTGATCAGTAGATCATCGACATACTGGAGCAGGGCAGTGTCAGTTGGCATGTGAATATTGTCTAGTTGTCTCTTAAGTGCCTGACTGTAAATACTAGGACTTTCTGTGAAACCTTGAGGAGCGCGTGTGAACATATAGCTCCTTCCATTTAAACAGAATCCGAAAAGAAACTGGCTGTCTGGATGAATTGGAACACTAAAAAATGCGTTCTTGAGGTCTATGACAGTGAAGAACGTGGCTTCAGAATCAATGGCTGTTAATAGGGAAGAGATATCTGGGACAACTGGGTACTGCGGAATAATACATTTATTAAGCTCTCGCAAATCAATCACTAATCGATATACTGGGGGTGCATTTGGATCAGTACGTTTCATGACTGGAATGATCGGAGAGTTACATACGTTGGAGTCAGTTTCTACAACTACTCCTTGAACAATGAGCTCGTCAATAATTTTGGATAAGGCTGCTACAGCCTCAGGTGGCAATCTGTACTGTCTGATTCGTGGTAACACTACACCTGGTTTGAGAGTCACACGATAGGGTGTGATTTGCATATAACCTACATCAGTTGGACCTTGCGCCCATAAATGCTGCGGAACATTAGACAGTCTTGAGTCAAAATCTCGTAATACATAGTGACCCTTAAAGTCACGTAGGAACAGACGTATTCCCTCTGGGGAACAGCAAATAACTGCACCTAATTCTTTCAGTGTCTTAATGCCTAACAGATTTTCTGGACATGACTTAGTAAGTAACAGATCAGTAGTGCGGGACAATGGACCTACTTCTAGAGTAACTGGCTTTGAGACCTCATTTATAATGGGTTTTCCTGAAAATCCAAGAGAAACATTTCTTGAGCCTGAGAGCGGAGCCCCTGGAACTTCAGCATGACTAATTGTGGTCCTACTTGCCCCTGTATCAATCAAAAACTTTCTGTCTTTCCCTAATACTTGACTGTGAACATAGGGACCTTCTTGATCTACAGGTATCTCGATGAGAGGCAAGCCTACCTCCCTCTCTAGGCTGTTTCATGAATACGCTTGATACTCTGGATACTCGGACTGTGCATACTGGTACATCTGTGATGTGACATGCTGTGTGGCAGCAATAGGCTGCGGTACTGTAACTGTCTGTTGTGCATTCTGTGACTGAGGAGTCTGTGAAACTTGTTCTTGTCTCGGCGGACGTGGTCTTTCTTTAGTCTTACCAGTAGCTATGTTATGTTTCAGAACTGCACACTCGTTTATAAAATGACCTGGCTGTTTACAATAATTGCAGTTCCCTTTAACGGGAGCTGCAGGATGACTGGCTTGATTCGGACCCCTCTTCTGACTGTCTTGAGGAACAGATTGTGCAACTAGCACTTTCATTTTCGTGTCTTTCATACGTTTTCTCTCGTGTTCTTGCTCTTCCCTAATTCTATTCTGGTGATACTGGAGCATCTGGAGCATCTGGGACGGAGTATTTGCTTGCCAGGTGCTTTCGACTTTCAAAACTCGATTTTTAATTGGTGGACTTGAATTCTCGACTAATTTAGTAACGAAAAGGTGAGGGTATGACTCACTACTTGTCTTGAGACCACTGTTGATACTAAAACATTTTTCAAATCTAGAATAAAAATCACTAATATCTTCATCTTGTTTCTGTTTACAGGCTGAGATTGCATCCCAGTCTTCTTTTCTCGTTGTCAATAATCTGGGTAAAAACTTGAATCAATAATTCTGGTAATTCTCTACATTTATCTCCAAGACCGGTACCTGGTACTCGTGCCTTGTCTTCAGCTTCTAGAGCTGTCCAATCGATCTTTTTCTCTCCCACCTCCCATTCTTTTTCCTTTAACTTTTCATACACCCCTGCGGGTAACAGGACCTTTAACATTTTAATGATATCTGGGTAAGTGTATTCTCCCATACGGAGCATATCTTTTAATTCTCTATGGAACCCCGCTGGATCTTTGTCATGACAGGGAATTAATTTCTTCATTTCAAGAAGTTCCATCTTTGTTATTGGAGTGTATACAAACACTCGTTGCATTTCGCCACCCGCCCCTTGGACTGGGTGGACTTCTCGTAACGGATTCTGTCTGTCTATGTAAAACGGTTTACTTTCTGGGGGTGAGACATGAACAAAATGCGGGTTCAAGAACGTTCTATATTTGTGGCGTTGTTCTAGAATGACACTAATTAAATCGGTACCTAGACCTCTCCATCTATGCTGGAGTAACTCGTTCAGGACATCATGTAACGGACCTGGATCAGAGTGTTGACCCTCATACAGAGTAATGAGGTGCTGAATCATATACATACCCACCAGTCGCTGCTCGGCTGGGGGCATTTTTAGGAACATTTGTGCCACTATTTCGTCTGGAAAAGTGGTAGAATCAGTAATCCATCGGACTGCTGATCGGGCTAGTTCTTGTTCATGCATAGTACTTAATTCACTATAACCGATTCGTGATTTCAGAATGTGATCGGTAGCTTGAAATACTTGTTCTAGAGAACCTTGTTCTGGAGCTGGATGATGGAAAATAGACTTGTGTTCTAGGCGTAAATGGCGATCTGGAAATCTAGATTTTCCTACATACGCTATTCTGGCGGGATTCTCGTCTTCCTCTTCAGGATCAGAGATACTTTCTTTCTCGCTTACTTGTGCTGCTTTACGCTGTTCGTGTATCTTTATTATCTCTTTACGGATTTTCTTGTACATACTCTCCATAGCACCGACGGTCTTGTGCTTACCCTCGGCTATATTATCACTCCACCTTGTCAGGATTCTCATTTCGGCGGAATCTTTAGACGGGTAATCTTGTTCTCTTATTAGACAATTGATCAGGAACTTTAATATCATGAGCTGGATCTCGGCTTTCCTTTGAGACATAGTCTCGCTAATACTTTCTGGATCATCCCCTGTACGGATGAAACGATATATTCTGTCTAGATCTTCTTTCATATTCGGTAAGGTGACTAGATACTCGGCCACCTTTCTTACTCGGAACGAATATAAAACCATATTATCCTCGCCTGGGACTGGATCATAGCAACATTCGGCAAGGGATTTTCTTATTTCTGCAACAGACTGATACCTAGGCGTACGCTGTGACGCTTGTGCATGTAATTCGGCTAACGTTAAACGCTTGTGTGGCGGCGGGGTTTGAGGAGGACCTCCTCCTGCAGCCCCTAAACTGGAGTCGTCTACTGAGGCTCTACGTCCTGGCAGAGTGGGAAATGGAAATGTAGGCTGGACTTGTATGGCGGGCTGGACCGGGGGTACCGTAACAGGTACTCCGGTGTCTGGAGGAGCGGGAAGTGCCTGATTTACAGGGACTGGCGGAGCGCGAACAGGATTTGCATATTCTGGGACTGTGTCGTCCAAGTAGGACGAAATAAAAATATCAGCTGCGGTCTGTTTGTGACGTAGCTTGGTCGGAACTAATGGTGGCGGGAAATTACTGGATGCCTCTGGGGTCGCTTTTGGCAAGCCCTCGGCAAGGAGAGGATACATTCCCTTAATGAGGGCATGCCTCTGTCTGTCTGACTGTTCGGCTTTGACTCGTTCACCTATCTCGATTAATTCTCTTTCTTGGGCTTGTTCTTGGGATTCTCTACTTAACTCTGACTTTCTGACTTCCTTTTCCGTTCTTTTATGCGCTTCTTTACGCCATAACTCGATGGCATCTTTCTGTGACTGTCTGGCTTTCTTTTTCCATAATGCTTCTTCTACTCGCATGATACATTCGGCATCCCATGTACCCGATGCGGGCCATCTATACTTTTCTTCTAACTGTTTGGTATACTCTACCCATAAATCTAGATATAATATGGCGCTTATGCCATGTTTCTGATACATAAAATGACCTGGACTGTCCCTAGGCGGGACAGGAACTGCTTCTTCTAATAAACCCCTTCTAGTTTTTAACTGACGTAACTTGGAAAATATAGGCATGGCTGAACTGTAATCTGGACACAATACAATATACAATGAAAACACGAAATCACGTCACACTCATACCACAACATTAAAATACATGAAGAACATTATAAATAACAGTTCGAACAGAATATTACCTGGAATACTGAGAACAGAAATACAAGAATTTTCTCGAGAACGGAACAGACTAGAATTACTGGATGCACTGCTGTAACAGTACGGAACATACCGGTCCCATGAAAGGGACGCATCAAGACCCGTATCCACCTAGGTGAACACTTCGTTTGTGAGTCTGGGCACCACCAACCCACGGACCAGGAGTCAATTTAGATTGGTCCTGTCTAGATACTACCCCAGCAATGGTACTCACCGGGCAGCACGGAACGGAAGGCCTTGGACTGGACTGGACTGCTACGACGACGGACGGACTTCGGACTTCAGTTACGGGTGGGCCTCCGGATACCTCGGACCTTGGACTCTCGGCTTGGGCTCTGGTCGGGACTCGCCGCGTTCCTCCACCGTCTCGTTTGGATGCTGGACCGCCTCCTCCGTCTCCTCCGTGGGCCTGAGGGATACTTGAAGCAGAAATATCTGCCAGTGCACGGTATGGTTCCGTCACGACTGCAGAGGGTCAGGGGGTCGGCGTGGCTTCACCGACGCGTGGGGAAAGGGCAAGTCCCTGTTCGGGCGCCATTATGTGGTAAATAAATAAATAATACCCTATTTTTGACTAGGCATATAGCATAACAGATAGCTCAATAAATAAGAGTCAAGATTCGAGGTAGTAGGAGTTTCTGCAGGTTTATTACAGCATAAGGACAGGATCAGGACAACCTGCATAGGAATAGGACAATAAGGCCCGGCAGCTGCCGGGGCTGGATCTGGAATGAGCGCGCTAACTTTTAATAACAATACATGAACTTATATACATAGCGCAAACACATAGCATTACATTGCAGTAGGCGTAGCAGTGGGTGGAGCAGAAGGCGTGACGCGTAGCAGTCGCGAAAGATAACAGTAAGAGTAGGTGTAACTGGGCGTATACATAGACATGTGGTGCAAACGTAACAGAATATGTCATGAATGGGCGGAAACGTAGGAGGGGGCTACCTAAGGAGCAGGGACCTCTAACCTAATGGTGCGCGCAAACTGGCAATGACGTATTACTAGGAGAAGCTGGGGGCTATGAACTCTGTGCTAGGAGCAGAGACTAGAGTCTGGAGGGTCGGAGCGACATGTACCTAAACCCTATCTGGTATCTGATGTTTAGAGAACATGTTGATATAAACTAGAAGTCATGAGGGGAAAGGCTAACTTGCTTCTAAGACTGGACCATGCATTATTCTACATGTAGTGCGTGATGAAGAATACTAAATGACCATTAAATACAGTATTTCTCTAACGTGGAGCCGCATAGGCTAGACAATGACGGAAACTATTGATGCAGTTCAGTAGCTTAGGAATGCAGAGAAGGAGGACTGAACTGATAGCTGGAATCATAACATATTCTTGGCAGACTCAGAGGCAGAGTCAAGCTACACCGGGCACTGCGAGGCAGGAAGTAAGTGAAGGGTCGAGGATACAGGTGGGGGCTGTATCGCTCCTCAGCGAGGACTTCAGGAGACAGGAGCTGAATCTGTGGTCCGGGCCCTTTTGAGGCCTGGAAACGGGGACTGTATAATGGAATAACGTGCACACTGTGAAACGTGGCAACGTAGCTTTACATAGGCCTGGTATTCGTAGTATTCACGAGGACTGGAAAATAGCATACTAAAGGTGGACACAACTGTAATTGCGTCATTAATCAGACATGGGGAATAACATATGCATATTGGTCATGCACACATAACATATGATGGATGAGGCGTAGGGACACAGAACATGGCAAAATTTACTTTTCCACTGCGGGCCCCCGGCCATCCCTGTTGATCCCTGTACTCGAGCTCTGTGCTCCCCAGCGAACCGCAGCCTTCCCTAGGCGTCCTGCTGATCGTAGGTCGAAAGCCTCGCTAGACTCCCACAGGTCAGCAGGACCCAGACAGTGTGTCTATGCCTCCCAGCACCACTCAATGCTGTTGGCCCACCAAACTGGAGGCACAAGAATCCCAAATCCCACAGCGCTCATTGTCGCAGTTGGCACCAGTAGGTAAGTGTGGAGCCCCGCCGATCGAGGGCCGGGTAGCACCTGTATTTCTGTTGTTGGGGTCAGAGGAGGCAGGGTCTGCCGGCGGGGAGCTCACCGTGGGTGCCCAACCTCCCCGGATTTCACCCACATTTAAGCCCTGTTTCTCACGCCTGTCAGCGGCCCCCTTGGGTCGTCCTGCCAGTCGCAGGCCGAATGCCTCTATTGTAACATGCAGTGGGCAGCACCCAGGTGACTGAGGGTCGCTGTCGTAGCTGGAGGCAGTGCGGCAACTCTGCAATTTCTCACCAGTGCCCCATCCTCTTTCGGGTGCAGCTGCAGGTTGCGCCGGCCTTTCCTCACTCGCCGGTCGCCATCTTAAGTGCTGTGGTGCCAATATGCCCCCAAAGCTGCGCTCGGTGTTAGTGGGGTCGTAGTCATCCGCTTCAGGATCAAGTCAGGTGGCGAGGTTTCTGGAGCTCCCCACGGCGGCCCGCTGTGTCTCGCGGCACTCACAAGGCAAGCCTCGCAGGCAACTCTGCCGCCATTTTGTCGCGACCTGGGTGGCTTCGAGAGTTGCAGTCGGCCACCTCCTCAATCCCCGTCAGTGCCTGTGTTGTGGTCAGGACTGCTGCAGGAGTGGGCGCCCCAAGGATAGAGGTACCCCAACAGGAAGGTTTTCCCTGGAGGAGAGTCAGGATGGTAACGGATATTAGAGGGGTCAGAGCACTCTTAGAGTGCGACATCCATCTTGGCTCGCCAGGCCACACCGGCATTTTAAGTTTAAAGTGCACGTCTTTTTGGCTGGCTGTCTTGCGACGGTCAGCCAGACATGCGCATTTTAAACCTCTCTAACCCAGCTGTCATAGAGCCCTATGCTGTAGAGCCCTATATCTCTAACCCAGCTGTCGTAAACAGCTGGGTTAGAGACAGCATAGGACTCTAGTGTCCTCGGGGGCAAGCACACATTCATGGCTAAGACACAGCATGTACTTTACATGAGTGAATCGATTGAAAAATTCATGTGTAACATGTACTAAAATACATTTTTAATTAATTTTAAAAAATACATGTGTAATAGTAGTGCTGTGTAAACAAATCACTGCCGATTTATTTACAGAACAGTTCAGTTGTATGGCTCTTGCTTTTCTTTCCTATAGCAATAATGCACAGTTAATGCTCTGTCACCAGCAGAGATCATGGAACCAGCATTTATTATAGATACAGCCCAGTGGTCTGGCATGGCAGAGCTCCAGCACAAACCGAACCATCCACAGGTTTGTCTTATATATCGAGGAATGAACGTGATGTAAAAATTTGATGAAGTCTCTTAAATAATTAAGACGTGTGTATTTCTTTAACATTTGGAAGCGTTTTACTTCACTTCATTAAGTTATTTCACTGCACCGAGTGGCCTTTGTTAGAAGGTGTAGTTACAGAATCGTTCATAAACTGTCGCCTTTGACAAATCAGTCGTCACATACAGTCTATAAAAACATATGCCAGAGAAGGTATTTTATAGCACAGATCCTGAACTAAGGTGCTCTCCAATGAAAGTATTGGAATATCTCATGAGAGAGAGACAGAGAGAGAGAGAGAGAGAGAGAGAGAGAGAGAGAGAGAGAGAGAGAGAGAGAGACTGACTCTCTCTACTGGGTTCACTCCTTCCTCAGAGAAACCACCCAAACACAAACACAAAAACTGGTGCGACACCCTCCTATAGCTAATGTAAGTCTCACCGCCTACTGCTACACTATCTTCAGGTAAATCAAGGCAATTCCAAGAATTGGACAAGGTAGGCTCACTCACGTGATGTGACATACTTCATCATTTTCCACCTTGTCCCACCCTGGTAATGTGGTACAACCAGGGCGGACTCGATCTCAGGGTGGGGCTGGTCTTAGTGAGTTCTTAGAAATTACTTATTTTTCTCAGGATAAAACTTGAATCCAGCTCAAAGGGTAAACTAACTTTAGGATAATCCACAAAGTATCCTTTATTTGAAAAACATAAGGTGTTGTCAGAGAACATATATGGTTACTATGACCGTTACGTGCTACTGACTGAACTTGCCAACATGTTTCTGCCCAATTGGTTTAGCCCAGTGATCTCAGGCATTCATCAGGGCCAGGTTCAAGTATACCCTCACCAATAAACTAATAGTACAGAGTACCAAAGAAAGGATATAGAGAGGACCTACATATCCTATAGAACAACATCAGGCACATGAACATAGTCAAGGGGGGAGATAAATAAACATGCGTAGCAGCGGTCGTAAAAAGAGACATATAGTGCAGCCCATAATGGGAAACATCCTATCATGGCAGCATATGTTTGTATGCACAATGACAGTTGCAGACATAAAAACTTAAAAGGAATAACAAACGTAACACAGTGAAAGAAATGCAACCATTCAAACAAAGCACGTATGCAATTGTGAAAACACATGTGACTGCAGGGACACCATATGTGATTCCTAAATACATTTTATACAATACCTAATGTATAAAGGCTAATCCCCTCATGGTCTGTTCGGGATGGACACCTCCTATAGTCACAATCTGTGGATATGATCCCATTATAGAGTAAAAGTAGAAATGAGGGGAGAGAGAAATGATAAGACAATTGAGTAAACACATAGTTATGCCTTATGTTAGCTCATAACACTATCTAATATTATATTATGTGATAAAACAGTTGTGCATACTATTTCTCTAAATTACTTGTATCCCAATTAACTTACTGCATCCGCGTTGGTTTTCCCGTACCCCCCCCCCCCCACTGAACAGCCGACTGGTACCGACCGGATGGACCAAAAAACTACTGCTATTTAAAGGCAAAAGGGCGACTCCCATTTCTGTTGATTGACCATTTTTAACAGTCACCACGTGTTTATCAACCGGAGAGGTTGTAAACATGGAGCTGGACTACACTTGGTCCCGCCCCACTGGAGCGTACGTGATGCGTTTGTTTCAGCGGCGAGCAAGATTGCGATCCCAGAGCGTGGGATTTCCATGTGATTCAAACTGGACCCCCCCCCCCCCAGCGATATGAACTAGTGGATGTCCTGGATCGGTAGGACTAAGGAACCTTCCCTCTTGCTCCCACTGCAGGCACAGGCGTGCACGTGTATTAGTACGCATGGTGCATGTTGTGGTGGCCCTTCTTTTAGAGAGGATGCTGGAAGTGAAGTTTTATTAAAAAAGGTTAAAAATATGCAAAGGTAGGCTCCAATAGAGCTGTAAAATGGGCAGTGTTTCAGGTGGGCACAGAAAAGGGGCAATAAATCATGCATATACTGGACAAATGTCGATGTGTTGAATCCAAGCTGTGAGTAACCTCAGTATAGTTAGCTCTGTTTTTTTACCCAAGATGGTAGCAAAGCTGACGGAGTAATCAGGGGAGGTCCAACTTTTGGGCCACCTATTCCAACTTTTTAATTAATTTTCCCACAGCACCCCACGGAATATCATCATTCAAGCCACGGGTGTCTGTGTGGAGGTGAAATACCCAGCTCTGCTCATATTTTAGCAGTGCTTTGCTGATATCTTCATACATCTGTTCTAGCTTCTCAATCATGTACCATTCAATGTCATCTACACCGTGCTGTTGATCGGTGTAGTGTCTGGTCAGTTTTGTATTATCTTTTCTACATCTTATTGTGCTCCTGTGCTCTGTTATGCAGACACGTATTTTCCTAGTGGTCATGCCAATTTACATGAGCCCGCACAGACACTGAAGGACATATATCACATGACTAGAGTAACAATTCGTCACGTGTCTCCAAGTCAAAGGGGTAGCCAGGGCAAATTCTACAGATTGCACTTCTTCATAAACTTACATACCCTGCCGCCACTGCAGGGTTTATGGTCCATCAGTGCGGGGGTGTCCCATAGCCTCATTTGGGTCTGTGTTTGTTTTTTCTTTGAGGGTGCATATAACAGAGTATCCCATAGGTTTTGGCTCCGCCTGAACTAGAACATAGGGTATGTGATCCTCAAATTCCCTGAGTTCAGAATGCCCCAGTGTCTTTTCACCAATTTGGTACCAGCGTTAGAAACGGGAGTGAAGGTTGTAACACAAATTGGTCTAGTATCCCCTGGTTTCTCAAATATGGCCAACAGAGCCTCCCTATTGTTGTTCATGACTCTCTGTTTTTGTTTTGTTGACCTGATGATAGTTTTTTCCAGGTAATACTTTTCACATAACTTATTGCTGAGTATTGTCACATGTTCTCTATACATCACAATCTCTGTACAATTGTGTCTGATTCTTAGGAATTGTCCTGTGGGTAAGCCTTCCCTTACTGCTCGGGGTGGTAGCTCTCAAACCGTAAAATACTGTTTTGTCTGTGGGTTTATAGTAAATCTCTGTCTTTAGAATGCCCTCTTCATGGTATATTCGTAAATCAAGTAAGGTATTTCCACACTTCTCAAGTTCAGAGTAAATCTGAGAAAAGGGTCCCGACTGTTCACCCATTCTGAGAACTCCATGGCATCATCCTTGGTGCCTCTCCAGATTACCAGGGCATCATCTATTTATCTTTTCCTCAACCTCATTTGTCTGAGGTATGGATTGTCATCACTATAGATGTATTCAGTCTCAGAATTGTGAACATAGAGGGATGCCAGACTGGGAGCGCAGATGCTACCCATGGAAGTCCCATGTGTGCACAAAAAGAAATTCCCTTTGCATTTGAAGACATTTCTTATGCGTAAGATGTGGGCACAATCAAGAATAAAATCAGCTGGTGTAATTTTATTGAACTGTCTTGGAGTCAATTGTTTTCCGTAACCTCTAGCGTGGTTTCCTGTGGAATGTTCGTACATATTGATTCCACGTCCAGAGTTAATAGTAGTTCTTTCTCTGTTTCAAAGGACATGTCCTGTAATTTATTTAGTGTATTCTTAGTGTCTTTCAAAAAGGATGCCACCTCAGCCACCAAAGGTTTTTGAAAGAAATCACAGAATTGTGATAGGGATTCCAGAGCTGATCCAATTCCAGATACAATTGGACATTTGGGTGGAGGGTGTTTGTTTTTATGCATTTTGGGCAAGAGATAAAAATATGGCGTCTTAGGATATTTCTCAATCAGGGAAGATGCCTCCTTTTAAGTGATCCAGCCTTTCTCAAGGGCTCCATGGATCATAAAGAAAATGTCATCCACAATATCGGGGGTGGGGGTTTTCCTTAGTGCAAGGTGTTACCTAATTATCTCAAGCATTCAGTATTAAACATATCTTTTGGCATTACGACTATTCCACCCCCTTTATCAGCTGGTTTAATAATCACTGTATTGACATCTCTTATTTGCCTCAGGGCTTTCAGAAGAAAGATTTCTGCTCTGCTTAGATTCTGGAACGTATTTTAGTTGACCTGTGATAGTGATTCTAGACCAATTTTGATCACCTGTTCACATGCTGCCAACCCTGGTTGCAACTGCTTAACCGCATGCGTGCGGGCGGAATTCCGCTCGCACGCTGAGAATTTGTAAAGCGCATGTTACATGACGAGCTGGGCTCGTCATGAGCGTGCGAGGAGGCTACCTCATGACGAGCCCAGCTATGAAAGCAGAGTTATCTAAAACATGTGCTAAAGCCACCACAAAGAATTCTACATCACATGCTGGTGAAACTTCAGTGGTTTGCAAGGTTATCCCTGTTCACTCGTCCTAAGTGGACTCGAAGGTTGCAAGGAATTCCTGCAAGAATGTTCATTAAAAACCTGCTACAAATACATAAGCGAAGAACAAACCAATCAGATGTAATAGATGTGGAAGTGAAAATCATCTCAGCAGGAATAAAACCTCTGCAAGCAAAGTCAAATGTTTATAATGTGGGATTGTAGGGCATTTTGCTAAAGTGTGTAGGAAACATATAATGCTGTGAAATGTGTTACTGAAGTGTCTGATACAGAACCTTCTGGTTAGGAGGATTCAGATAATGTTATTAAGCATTATTTGCAGTATGTTGAATGTCAACTCTACCAAGTCTCATTTGACAAACTGGTTTGTCAAATGAGGATTGGTGAAGTTGACATTCAAATGTTGCAGATCCTGCACCCCCTCTTATTATCATTGACAATATTGGTTGGGGAGGTAAATGTATTAACTTGTTAGGCAAGGATTTGCTTCCGCCAGATGTCCATCCTGAAAACCTTACAGGCGAGAATATAACCATGTTAGGTTATAGGACCTTAATGTTTGAGTTGAAGAACAGGAAAGCTTTAGTAAAGCTATATGTGGTAGTGAAAGGGACGTCGGTTCTTTGATGGATTGATCATAGGGCTGTGAGGGTCACCTTAAATCCCAAGAGCGTCAAACAAGGTGGATGATTATGAGACAAGAGTAGGAAATCTCATGCAGGAAGAATATCCAAGTGTTTTCTCTGGCAGTGTTGGGGAAATAAGTGGTTTTACTTGCAAACCCATTTCAAACAAGGATTAGCACAGCTGGTATGTCTTGCCAATGCGAGATCTATTGGCTTTGCCAATATTTTTTAGCCATGTTGCACAGCAGCACGTATCTGAATCACTATCCCTCTGCTGTACCTTGGTGTAGGCCTTCTCTGCTTGCTATCGCTTCATTGGGAGAATCAAATGTAAAATGGAAGTAGCTTGATTATTAAATTGGAATGAAATAGAATTGTTCAATGTAAAATCCGAAAACTTGCGTTCGGGAAACAACCATTACAACGCAACTTTTACAACGCACTACCATTACAACGAAACTTTTACAACGCAAAAACCATTACAACGCATGTATTTACAACGCATGTTTTTACAACGCAGGTACCTTTACAGCGCATACCATTACAACGTAAGTATTGGTAAGTATATAATTATATTTTACATTTTATATGTTTGAGTTTTTTAAGGGGTATTTTTAGGGTTCAGGGTCAGTTTTCAGTTTTTGGGTAAAGGGGCATTTTTAGGGTTCAGGGTCAGTTTTCAGTTATTGGGTAAAGGGGTATTTTTAGGGTTCAGGGTCAGTTTTCAGTTTTTGGGTAAAGGGGTATTTTTAGGGTTCAGTGTCAGTTTTCAGTTTTTGGGTAAAGGGGCATTTTTAGGGTTCAGGGTCAGTTTTTAGTTTTTGGGTAAAGGGGTATTTTTAGGGTTCAGGGTCAGTTTTCAGTTTTTGGGTAAAGGGGTATTTTTAGGGTTCAGGGTCAGTTTTCAGTTTTTGGGTAAAGGGGTATTTTTAGGGTTCAGGGTCAGTTTTCAGTTTTGGGTAAAGGGGTATTTTTAGGGTTCAGGGTCAGTTTTTAGTTTTTGGGTAAAGGGGTATTTTTAGGGTTCAGGGTCAGTTTTCAGTTTTGGGTAAAGGGGTATTTTTAAAGTTCAGGGTCAGTTTTCAGTTTTTGGGTAAAGGGGTATTTTTAGGGTTCAGGGTCAGTTTTCACTTTTTGGGTAAAGGGGTATTTTTAGGGTTCAGGGTCAGTTTGGGGTTTTTGGGTAAAGGGGTATTTTTAGGGTTCAGGGTCAGTTTGGGGTTTTGGGGGTACAGGGGTATTTTTAGGGTTCAGGGTCAGTTTGGGGTTTTTGGGTAAAGGGGTATTTTTAGGGTTCAGGGTCAGTTTTGGGTTTTTGGGGTACAGGGGTATTTTTAGGGTTCAGGGTCAGTTTTGGGTTTTTGGGGTAAAGGGGTATTTTTAGGGTTCAGGGTCAGTTTTGGGTTTTTGGGGTACAGGGGTATAAGGTAAAAATAAAATAAAATTAAATTTAAATTAAATCAATTAAATAAAATAAAATAAAATTAAATTAAATTAAACTAAATTAAATTAAATTAAATTATTTTCAATAATTTTAAATTAAAAAAAAATAATATATACTTACCAATACTTACGTTGTAATGGTATGCGTTGTAAAGGTACCTGCGTTGTAAAAACATGCGTTGTAAATACATGCGTTGTAAAAGTTTTTGCGTTGTAAAAAATTTGTTGTAATGGCATGCGTTGTAAAAGTATGAGTTGTAACGTCATACATCCCTTGCGTTCAAGCCCCGTTTTCCCCCTTGAACAACTTCTGTGATCCTAGGCAATTGTTTTGTTTAATTTTGCCTCCTTTTTCTTCATTGTTACATATAAGAGCACTATGAAATGAATAAGTTCAGGATATATGCTGTACAAAACTTTCTCTTGGGTTTGATTTAATAAACTATAACAATTTTCATGTATAATAACAAACCAAGTCATCCAGAGGGTTCCATGTGATAACTGACTTGCCTTATAATTCACTATTGGCATTGTTGGTGGGAGGATGCATGACTGTTTCTATGTTGCTTTTTTAAACTATCACTTTATAAACATACTTTTAAATGCACTGATATAATCTGATGCACTAAGGAGAATGCTTCTGCATGTTAATGAAATACACTTTTTACATTTGTTGCAAGATGTCTTAGGAATGAATGTGTTCCTAAAGTTCAGTGGTGCAGGACACATTACTTGCTTTGTTTCTTTTACTTCAGTTAGCGTGTAACGCTTGCCAATTTATTTAACATCTTTCATCAGCCTGGATAGCTTGACTCCAGTGGTGTGGAGAGCCTGGGACTCACGTCTGAGCATACCCAGCCCACTCGGGGTGAAAATTGCAAAAAACACAGCTCAGACGTGAGTCCCAGGCTCTCCACACCACTGGAGTCAAGCTATCCAGGCTGATGAAGGCTGATAGCCAGAAACTGGTCCTTGGATGCTTGATTCCGGTCTGGGAAAGACATGGCTTGGTAGTTAAGACTGGACTGTTCCCATGAGGCACAGAGTCAGAGCTGATTTGCATATAGCCAGTGTCTAACCCAGGGGCGGTGGGTGAGATTTTAAAGTGGTGGGGCGCAAACTAATTAGCATACAGCACCGTAGCGAGCGAGTGCAGTGAGCGAGCCCGAACCCCAAAAGGGGGGCTTGGGGGGATTACCCCCCCCAAGAAAATTTTGAAAAAAAGAAGAAAAATCGTGCATTTTCAAGCAAATTTGAGAAAGCAGGAAGGTTAATAAAGCAATTGTGAAAGTGCAGGTATTACATTAATAGATGGCATAACATAGGTAGCTGCTTATTCAGTATTACCACAGAGCTTCATACATTCTGTCCTATTATGCTCAGGTGCTGAATTCAGACTATAAGACTTTCATGGAAATCTCAGCTCTAAGAGTAGAAGAAGTTACACAGCAGTGTAATGGTTGCCAGGTTCGTGCCGCAGGAGCGTCAGGAACTTGAAGAAAAGTCCACAGTCTTCCCCTACGGCCTTCCGACTCTATTAGACTCTAGAGTAACGAATGGCACGCAAGGGGAAAACAGGGAAACAAAACAAGGAAAGGCGGGGGAAGAAAAACAGTCTTACAATATACTGAACATTAGACTCTAGAGTAACGAATGGCAAGCAAGGGGAAAACAGGGAAACAAAACAAGGAAAGGCGGGGGAAGAAAAACAGTCTTACAATATACTGAATATAAAAGAGGCAGCGCAATGCGTTGTCAGCGTGATTCTGGTTGAGCTGAGCTTTGTACACACTTCACATAGGTCCACGCAAGTACCCCAAACATAAGTGGTATAAAGGTTTTCGCAATTTGCCAAGGGGAAAGGTTTGATAGGCAACACAAGCAACGAATCGTTCACCCTGCGGGAGACAGGTCCGGCTAGTGAACAAAGGTGAGCAAATCTGTGTAGTCTCCAAATAGAACAAACACTACAAAACTTTTAAAAACAGAGATAACAATGCATTTCTTACCTCAATCAGAATTTTTTGTATTCAACCAACAAGTAGCAGCATTCACTTTTTGTAAAGGAAATCCGCACGTCTGTCTTTCAGTGTAGCAAACTTGTCAATTACTTGCATATTGAAGTCCGGTATCTTTTGGACTAGCTTGCTCTCTACAGACAGCATCGCCAAAGCATTTAGTCTTTCCTCTAGCATGGTGTTTCTGAGGAATGTCTTTATACGCTTTAAGGCTGAAAAACATCGTTCAGCTTCTACTGTTGTCATTGGAGTCGTAATCACAATTTTGAGTAAAGTCACTGTCTCTGTAAGTGAGTTTTCCATATGCAGTTTATGAATTAACCTCAGCAAACTCAAGGCGCTTGTGGCCTTCCGGTACACAGGCATTCCGTAGAGTACAGTTAACTCAGTTCTCAACTGCTCTTTTTTGAGCATGGGATATGCTTCCGCAGCCTGATTCAGAGCACGCTCAGGGAAGGATTCATCATATTGTGCAAACTCTTTACTTTGCAATAAAGTGGCAGTCACCAAATGTTTTGTGAATGAAAAACGTTCTTTTGCCTGCACAATTACAATGTCACATATCTCCTTTCCAATTCGTACCAGAGAGGTGATGTTTTGTCTGCGGTTTGCAAAAATAGAATGCTCTGGCAGTTTGCTCTCCAAATCGTCAACCCCATCTCTCACTTCCATTATCTTTTGTACAAATGCAGATGTAACGGCTTTCACAGAGACAGTATCTATGTCTTTTCGTTGTAACCGATCGTATAATCCATCAACATGAGTCATTATGTCATGGAATAAAAACAGTAAGAACTGAAACTCTTTGTCTTGTAGTGTTCTAAGAAAGCCATGGGCTTCATTCTGACTTGTGCGAACAAAGTCTTCTCTGGATGATATGGCGTAAAAACATTTCTCAAGGCCCTCCCTCTCTTCAAAGATTAAGTTGACTGTACGAATGTGAAAGTTCCAACGAGTTGAGGATCCCCTTGGTACGCTTTTGTCCACAATCTCATGAAGGGCTTCTGTTCTTTTGGGGGAATGTGTGAGGAATGCTGCTATGCCTCCGATATCCTGAAAGAAAACTCGTGTCTCTCTGATCTTTGATACCGCCTGTTGCATAATAAGATTGAGTTGGTGGGCATAACAGTGCACAAAATGAGCATTAGGGTACACATCTCGAATTCGTTTCTGTACTCCACCAAGGTTTCCACTCATTACGGACGCACCATCATAGCTTTGTGCGATAAGTTTTTGTTTTTGAGGCAGGTCCGGGAAAATTAAGTCCAGTTGACACAGTATAGCTTCAGTGATGGTTGCTGCACTAGAGTCTTTTAAATGTGTGAACCCAAAAAACCTCTCCACAATGTTTCTGTCACTGTCAAGGTACCGAAACACTAACACGGACTGTGTTTTAGTGGCCACATCAGTGGTGTCATCAGCCTGAATAGCCACAAAGTCTGTGTTTCGCAACTCTTGCACAATATGGCTTTTTATATTTCGAGCATACAGTCAAGGAGTTCATTTTGTATTGTATTAGAGGTGCCCTTAAAGACTGTAGCACGTGCTAAATGTGTTTCCAAATCCTTGTCTATGGTTGACATTAAATCCACTAGGCCTCGGAAGATCCCAGGTTTTGAGGAAGTTTCTGATTCGTCATGGCCTCGCAATGCCAGTTCGAAAGCCCCACAGAAACGAATGCAATCAATGATCCTGGATAGATTTTGTCTGTTCCTATCAACAGCTTCATTGTGTTTTTGAATGGATTTGCGATATGCATCATTTATCTGCTGCTCAATTGGTGCGTCTTCCCCCAACATTCCCAGTCTTGTCAGGTTTTCCAGATGATTTCTTGTGAGCGCATGCTTCTTTATTTTTTCAGCGATGTGCTTCAGGTCTACCATTCCTTGCCGTGTCCAAGAAAAGTCACCACCAAACAGCAAGCAGGGGAAGCAGAACAGAGAATTTTTTATAGGGCACCCTGTAAGCCAATCAGCTTTTTTGTACCAGGCATTTGAGAATGTTCGTTTTGACATTTTTCCTCTGTCCTGGGTAGTTTGCTGTAGGTTTATTTCAGGCTGATGAGGTCCTAATTGCTTTATCTGTAGTTTTTGTTCAAGTGGCCGTGACTGGAATGACCTTGCAATCAGCTCTAGTACTGTATTCATGATGGTGTGTTGCTGGCCTTACCAATATATATATTAAAGAAACCTGTCAATAATCAAAATACAACGTATAAGGTGCAGTGCAATAATATGAAATTTCAGTACAAATACAAAATACAGCCATACTGCCTCCTGCCTCTCTGTGCCATAGTGGTTGCTGGAGGCACTGAAAGAGACACTGCTTGAGGGCCTGGAGAGTGACCAGATACATAGCCCTAACTCCCATGTAAAAAAATATATGGCATCAGTTTCCTTACCTTTAACACTGGTCACTGGTGTTTGCTGGGTTGTAGCCGGGGTCGGGTGAGAGAGCAGCAAAGGAGAAGTTTGTTGTCCTCTGGTTGTTTGCTGATAAACCTGTCAATAATCAAAAGTACAACGTATAAGGTGCAGTGCAATAATATGAAATTTCAGTACAAATACAAAATACAGCCATACTGCCTCCTGTCTCTCTGTGCCATAGTGGTCGCTGGAGGCACTGAAAGAGACACTGCTTGAGGGCCTGAGAGTGACCAGATACATAGCCCTAACTCCCATGTAAAAAAAAATATAGCATCAGTTTCCTTACCTTTAACACTGGTCACTGGTGTTTGCTGGGTTGTAGCCGGGGTCGGGTGAGAGAGCAGCAAAGGAGGAGGTTGGGGTCCTCTGGTTGTTTGCTGATAAATCTGTCAATAATCAAAGTACAACGTATAAGGTGCAGTGCAATAATATGAAATTTCAGTACAAATACAAATACAGCCATACTGCCTCCTGTCTCTCTGTGCCATAGTGGTTGCTGGAGGCACTGAAAGAGACACTGCTTGAGGGCCTGGAGAGTGACCAGATACATAGCCCTAACTCCCATGTAAAAAAATATATAGCATCAGTTTCCTTACCTTTAACACTGGTCACTGGTGTTTGCTGGGTTGTAGCCGGGGTCGGGTGAGAGAGCAGCAAAGGAGAAGTTTGTTGTCCTCTGGTTGTTTGCTGATAAACCTGTCAATAATCAAAAGTACAACGTATAAGGTGCAGTGCAATAATATGAAATTTCAGTACAAATACAAATATATCTCCAACAGCTCCCCTTCCCACAAAATGACTGCTAAAATACAGCCGTACTGCCTCCTGCCTCTCTATGCCTTAGTGGTTGCTGGAGGCACTGAAAGAGACACTGCTTGAGGGCCTGGAGAGTGACCACATACTACATAGCCCTAACTCCCATGTAAAAAAATATATAGCATCAGTTTGCTTACCTTTAACACTGGTCACTGGTGTTTGCTGGGTTGTAGCCGGGGTGAAAGAGCAGCAAAGGAGGTTGGGGTCCTCTTGTTTGCTGATAAACCTGTCAATAATCAAAGTACAAGGTATAAGGTGCAGTGCAATAATATCAAATTTCAGTATAAATACATTATACATATATCTTGTGCATTATCCTAATACATCTCAAATGACTGCTAAAAATAGAGCCGTACTCGCTCCTGCCTCTCTGTGCCATAGTGGTTGCTGGAGGCACTGAAAGACACTGCTTGAGGGCCTCGAGAGTGACCACATACATAGGTAGCCCTAACTCCCATGTAAAAAAATATAGCATCAGTTTGCTTACCTTTAACACTGGTGTTTGCTGGGTGGTAGTCGGGGTGAAAGTCAAGAGCAGCAAAAGAGGTTGGGGTCCTCTTGTTGTTTGCTGAGAATGGCACCTAAATGCAATAATGTTTCAGGTTGTCAGGTGCTGAAAATGAAAAGATAACAATTTATTTTGGAAACAGTAGGCTAATCAAACAGACTGTGGGGAAAAAACATAATGCTCCAATTTTTTCGTTGCAGTTTGCATCCAGCACTTAGATGACAGTTAATAGCTCACTGTTGTATGTTAGGATTGTAACTTAGAAACTGCAAGTAACAAAAGGATCTCTCTGACAAAAGCAGTCACTCACCGACCTATTTACGTCATTTGCTCCAAGTGGGGGTCAAAATAAATTCTCCCTGAGGATGTTTGGCAGCCAGAAAGCTGACTCCAGCAACAAAGGTGAGTGCAAGATCCCCAACTAGATGTTCCATGATGAGTAGTGAGTGAGAACATGCACAGCTGGCCATTGACCCCTGGCCATCTGGGTGAATTTTAGCCAGTCCTGTGTTTTTAGTCCACAGCTCTTAGCATACGAGCACATATACTCTCATGATATGGAAACACTCAACACAAACAAATTGGTGCTCCATGCCTTTTCCACTCCATAGAAGTGCGGGGAAAAAGGGTAGAAAGTCACTTGGGCTGGGCTCGAGGGGGGCGGTATTGTCTGACTGTGTTTTTAATAAAGGACCTCCTGAGAATAATTCACTTAAGCTGGCAGCAGCCCAACAAAGCTGCACGAGCAGGAGCCTTCCCAGGCACATACACTTCAGCGCGAAGGATAGGCTTGCTTTAGCAAAGATTATTATTGAGGCTTTTGAGAAATTTAACTATAATTGGGCTTTGTTCGGTTCAGTTGTGCAGACGCATATGCTTTTTCTAATAAAGTGGTCCTATTTTTGTAGAGAAACACTATCTATGCCTAATTTCAGCCCAAAAAAACCCACTATCATTTCTGAAATTTCGCATAGACAAAGGAGAGTTGGCAAACGAAACGAAATCATTTTACACTGCACAATCTCTTCCACTTGGGTCCGAAATACTGTTGAAAAGAGACGCATTTTCTGTTAATCTAGCATTTTGGTAAAGTCAAGACGAAGCAAGTCCCCATGTCCATTTGCAGATATGCAGACAGTTAGTTGCCCCACCGCTCAAAGTTACTGGCTGTGTTTTGGCATGCTGGTCTGAAAATGGAAATGCACCTTAACGCAAGGAGACACTTCTATTTTAAAAAAAAACAATTAACAGCCCAATCTGAATCACCCCCTCTCAGAAAGGTGGATTCTTGAGTTTTTCAGCCCATCTTTTTGACAAATCAGAAGACCATCATCAATGTGATGAAACTAGGCACACCCATACAGCCCAACAGCCTATTTGTAAGGGAGACATGATCGTCTTTCTGTTCCCCACCAGGCCTGCTATAGCAATGCCTGCTATTGGGCAAGCAGGGTTTGGCAAACCATCCAGTCATTACCAATACCATTCTCACTCATATCACATATACACTAAGGAGCAGGTGCGCAACCTTCCCTCTAAAGAGAATCCACTTGATCCCATTGTTTGCTTGTTCATAAATATAACCTAATATACAACATCACAATCTCCTTCACAACTAATTTATATTGCCGCAGACTTAGCCCTCAAAAAATAAGGTTAAATAATGTGTTATAAAACATTATGCAAAACGGATCGGGTGACCCATACGCTCTAGCAGGCTACTGCTTCCCAAGAGATATCCAGTGCACTGTGTCAGGGCCACATGCACCTAGTCTACTACTTCAGTAACTGTAGTCACAAACTACATCTTTCAATCCTGGGAAATCACTTCAGAAAAGTAATAATTTATTGCATCTGTGTGATCCATCTTAACCAGATGTGCAGGCGGGACTCTGTCTCTAAGTGGGTTCCTGTTGACGGGAAAAGCATTCACACCATGGCCTGAAATGTTATTGCTTCTGTTGCATATGTATTTGAAAGCCAGCTTATTAAGTTTGTTGCAAGTGCTGCAATTATATCTGTGAGGATGAAAACTTGGAGCACACGATGTACTAAGACCAAGTACTCCTGCTCACAGTTTGTAAAGATATGTCCTCTCCAATCTCAACTCCACGCATACCCATCCTGTGCTGCTTTTGAGTTAAAAGATAGGCAACTAACCTGAACCCCTCTTTTCACCTTGGAGAACAAGTGGATACCGATACATCTGAAATAAAGGCCCCACAGGACGACGATTTCTTGTGCGAATACAAGGTAAAGTGTTTCCACTAGGCTGAGTAATTCCTGTGCTCTCCTACTTGGCTACTTTGATCATGTGCGTTCCTACTTCCTACTCCCAAATCCCAGTGGCCAGAGGTAAGGTTTTCACAAGCGTGGCCTTAGCATCAGGTGAAAATATGACATGAGCTTCTGCCCCTTTATTTCCAATCCAAGCACATGAATTGTCCACCTGTGTTCCCGGAGAGACAATTCTTAGTGTATTTTTAGCTGCTACATCTCTATAACTCAGACCTTTAGCTATGACTTATTAAAATAGGAAAACAAACTATAGTAGTTCTCTAGATAGTCAGAAATTAGATGGAGAGAGTGATAGAGAGTCCCTCGGGGAGTGAAGTAACCTGTCATATCTGGATTTACAGTATTCACAAACGTCAAGATCTGGCCCCAGTGCCGCGTGGTATAAGCAGCTCAGAAAAAAAAAAAACCATAAAGTTACCTCAGATCCTCTCATCCTGATGAGCTGTCCGCTCAACATATTTCTTCTATCTATAATAAACATCTGTTAGAGAATTACAAAGGCACACAGGAATTTGTTAAAAAAGAAGCAGAAATGTTTGCTACCAACTTCAAAGAATCACCCGAGGAAGAGTGAAAAGTGTCAGACTGAACACAAGTTTTAAAAAATGAAGGTGGGATTTTATACGTTTGCTATATTATTTTGCCTATAGTTACGCTGTATTTAAAAGGTGTGGATTGCAAAAGTGCCCATATAACAAAAGGCAAAACACTGAATAGATCATTAAAACGTAAGCAACAATATTTGCCACTATGGGTCCAACTACATTGCATATTTCACATGGAGAATAAGTGGTTTTGCCCAAAATCACATGATACTGAGCCGAGTCTGGGATTCGAACCCGGTTCCCGACCCCATGTTCCAAGGTCTGCTGCTCTTGCCACTGACTGAGTTGATTCTTATCTAAATTAGATCTCCACCAGACCGCAAGTCGTCAGTCGAGCCCTTCTAATTTACATCTACCTGAAGCCCCCCTGAACCCATCAAAATGTAGCAACTGGCATGACATTAAACCACTACTAACCTGAACCTCTAACCTAGCCACCAGCTCGAGTGACGTGACGAGTGACGGTCTGGTCTGAGTGAGTCAGTGGCAACGGACGGACAATAACGGTTAACCTTACCACGAGACTGCTCACTGGGAGAACACGGGTCCTGCAGCACTCTGTATTACCCTGTCTCTTGGACGGAGAGGTCGCCTCCTGAAGAACTCTGTCTTACACTGTCTGTGTTGGACTTGAACAGCAGGCCCCTGCATCACTCTGTTTCGCACTGTTTATTGAACTGGGAGAGGGTACCTTTTGCAGCACTTTTGTATTATACTGCCCATTAGCCCGGGGCTGTATGTCCCGTGGAGGACTCTGTAATGCACTGTCTTGGGTTAGAAGAGTATGCCTCCTGTAACAGTTTGTAATGAAGTGCGCACGAGATTGGCAAAATGCGTGTTCCTAACGTATTCTGGAATATATTTCTTAAATATAAATGTTTCATCTTTTGCAAATTTCAGTTGACCAGCTACAAATATTTTGCTGGATCGATTTATTGGCAAAATGATTCTTGGACATCAATGAAACTGTTTGAAGATAGATATCTTTACGTCTGGGAACTATTTACAATATTTGTATTTAAACAGTAGGATTGCTCTTGTTTCGTTTCTGCTGGTCACCAGTGTCTAAAAACCCATATGACGTAGCGAAACCTAGTAGAAACCACGTTTAAACAGTAAACTGAAATTTCCACAAGGGTGTACACAGTTTGGAAAACATTCCCATATCACTTTAAACTTTTTGTGCATGTATAAAATGCTAAAAGAGTTTGGGATATAGTGGGAAATAATGTGTAGACACATGCAGAATATTTATGTGTAATCAACATTGTAGTCACAATGCATAAGTCAGATACTTGTAAGTAATAAATGACTTAATATGAGTGCTCAGGCTGCAGGGATCTCTGAAATGCACGAAGAGGGATGCAGCAGATGAAAATGTTTGCACATATAAACCAGACATTAGAGCTAAGAGCTTACGATTTACCAAAAATGCTAATTTCCACTCTGACCTAGGTATATGCTTACAATATTAATAAATGTACACATTTTAGGTGAATCACATACATTTCCTTGTGTTCCACAAGGAATCAAATGCACGAGATTGGTAGTCTTCCATAAATACTGCTGCACGACCATACCCCTACAACAGGCACGTCTGCATGATTCGTGCTGAACACACAATCACATATTCCATTGTACACGATTTTCTCTCACTCACATAGATCGATGTCCAATTACATCAGAGACGAGTCCAGTGAAGAAGAGCGGTCGGACACTGACAGTGAGTGACGACGGTCTGCTGGCCCTGCGCGCACGAGGAGACAGAGAGGGAGCCCCCGCCCTAAAGAAACTTAAATACAGCCGGTCAGCCGCGCAATTAGTGGAAACGTCACGGCGCGCACCGGCGCACGTCCCCCAAATCCAGGGCCAATCAGTCCACCCACCCACGCGCCGGCATCCAATAATGATTGCCTGTATTTCGGCGCGGTGGCCCAGCCAATCCTGGCGCTGCATAACCGCCAGGATTGGCTAGGGGGGTCACACAGTCTACTCGCCCTGGCGCATTCTTACAGAACGGGGCCCACACCCCCCTGGCCCCTTCGAAGTTGATGGCTAACGGTCGCTAACCTGGCTAAAGCGCATGCGCTAGCAAGTTTCCTACAGAATTCCTCATGCGCAGTCGAGTCAGACAGACTGTGACATCACGTTCACGTTGTTGACTTGTAAACCAGCCCCACCCCCTGCGCACTCCCTATTGTATCGGGTCTGTCCCGGTCGGAACACTCAAGTCAATTGAAGCGCCGCTGTGTATTTTATTTATTAGGTGTTTAGCTCTCTGCTGCAGCAGCCGCAGGTGCGTCCAGGCTAAGTGGGGCTACGCCCCTACGCCCCAATGGACGCACCGCTGCTGGTCTAACCCAGGGTGGTGTGGAGTGCAAAAAACGATGGATTTAGGCCCAGATCCTTGTACTGGGGTGAATGTATGACATTGTTCTACATTCTGTCCATCAACTGTGTTTTTTGCAATTTTCACCCGGATAGGGCTGGGTATGCTCAGACGTGAGTCCCAAGCTCTCCACACCACTGGAGTCAAGCTATCCAGGCTGATGAAGGCTGATAGCCAGAAACCGGTCCTTGGATGCTTGATTCCGGTCTGGGAAAGACATGGCTTGGTAGTTCGGACTGGACTGTTCCCATGAGGCACAGGGTCAGAGCTCATTTGCATATAGCCAGTGTCTAACCCAGGGTGGTGTGGAGTGCAAAAAAACGATGGATTTAGGCCCAGATCCTTGTACTGGGGTGAATGTATGACATTGTTCTACATTCTGTCCATCAACTGTGTTTTTTGCAATTTTCACCCCGAGTGGGCTGGGTATGCTCAGACGTGAGTCCCAGGCTCTCCACACCACTGGAGTCAAGCTATCCAGGCTGATGATGGCTGATAGCCAGAAACCGGTCCTTGGATGCTTGATTCCGGTCTGGGAAAGACATGGCTTGGTAGTTCGGACTGGACTGTTCCCATGAGGCACAGGGTCAGAGCTGATTTGCATATAGCCAGTGTCTAACCCAGGGTAGTGTGGAGTGCAAAAAAACGATGGATTTAGGCCCAGATCATTGTACTGGGGTGAATGTATGACATTGTTCTACATTCTGTCCATCAACTGTTGTTTTTTGCAATTTTCACCCTGAGTGGGTGAGTCCCAGGCTCTCCACGCCACTGGAGTCAAGCTATCCAGGCTGATGAAGGCTGATAGCCATAAACCGGTCCTTGGATGCTTGATTCCGGTCTTGGAAAGACATGGCTTGGTAGTTCGGACTGGACTGTTCCCATGAGGCACAGGGTCAGAGCTGATTTGCATATAGCCAGTGTCTAACCTAGGGTGATGTGGAGTGCAAAAAAACGATGGATTTAGGCCCAGATCCTTGTACTGGGGTGAATGTATGACATTGTTCTACATTCTGTCCATCAACTGTGTTTTTTGAGATATGGTTTTGCGGCACTAGACATAGAAGAAGTCTTTATATATTTCTAAGAATACAGACTCTATCATCCAGTTTGTGGGTACTCGTCTGTAATTCGACCTTTACCAAATGCGATTTTGTCAACTGTTTTAACTCAATCCTTATTCGATGGTAAGAGGGGAAGAAAGTGAAGCTAAAATAAACATGGACGACGGATGACTTGGCTAAGCGGAAGTGTTGGGCACGAGCCAATGGGTACCCTGTCAGGATCTGCCGGCATGATTGGGCAGTTGTGATTCAGTTTCCAGGAAGAAAAGGGATCACACGGGGGGACTGTTTTTGTACTGGCAGTGCCAGCACCAGGGTCTCCACAATTCAGAGCTTGGAAAAGAGAAAGTTGACAAGAATTGTCACTTCCTGGTCAACAAAGGCCAGCTTAAGGGACGTCAACTACCAGAAGGAAGCAGATCTGGACTTCCTGCCTGCTATCAAATCCAGTGGACTCCATGTGCGGAGAGCTGAGCACAATATAAGAAAAAAAATCTCTGTGACCTTTGAGACCACCTTTAGTACTGCGGAGTGGGGATTAAAAAGTTAAACTGGGGCAGAACGGCATAAATCCGTCTCATAAAATAACACTCTTATACACAAGTGTGTTGTAAGCGCTCTCAGCGCAAATACAGGCAGGGCTTTAAGTGGGCCGTGTCTCACCGGGTCTGAGCACAGCAGTTTTTAGGTCGAGCCTAGAGCAGCGCATGCGTTGCTTGCTCGACTTTAGTAAGGGGCTTTTCAAAGTGCTACCTGCCGGCCACCAGCTTGCAGTTACATGCACAAGCACACACGCCTCGCTCCGCCTCTCCAATCATTGCTGCGTGCGCATCCCTCGCGTGCTTAGCACGTCATCTCGATCACTTTCGTTTTCACAGCGATCTCGATGATGTGCTAAGCACGCGAGGGATGCGCGCAGCAATTCTGCTCCACCCTTCTTAAGGATAAACGTGCTCTCCATAAATACATATATTAGGTTAAAAATACCCTCAATCTATCCGATGCTCGCTTTCGCCTAGTCTCCAGTAATCTGTATGTACAGTTTTCGAAAGATTCCAGCCTAGTTTTATGTGCAAGATAGTAAGAGGAAGGGGTCCCAGTGTATCACGGGGATTTGTTTGGGTAAATGAAACACAATTACTAGAAAAACAATTGTTTAGACCCACACGGTTTTATTCACAGTGGGATGTAGTATAATGTACAACTAATATAATGCAATAAACTGTATTAAACGTCATACAGTGCCCCACGAGGGAGAGGAACGTGATGGTGAGGGAGTCGTGAAGTGAAGGGATCATGTGACAATAAAAATCAGTTGTCATGTGACAGTAAAATCAGTTGTTTAGGCATTAACTCATGCCACCAATGGGGTAGCAACAACTTGTATATCACATAGTAAATCATTCACATAAAGGCATACGACACCAAGTACAGCAAATATACAATTGTTGGTGTGAGGTCGCCACAATACAGAACAAACAGTCGACGTTTCGACCCTCTTGTAGCTGCAGGATAATTTAACCTTGCTGTAGGGTCTTCATCAGGACCATGGTGGGGGAGTGGGGGCAAAGGACCTAATAGGGGTATAATGAATTCCAATTAGAGGGTTGGAAGTAACCTCTATGTTGAACACACAGGTAGAGAAAGCCAAAATGACTGAAACATCGTGCAGATAAGCACATTACATTGTTTACAAGCTACTTCATGCTTACGCAATTAATGGTAGGATAATTACTAACGCTGGGGAAAGGGCAGATGCGTGTCGCTACACCAGTACATGCAAACAAAGATACCCGAATGGGCTGGAGGGTGGGTCATCACCGCACGGACTTAATTGTGCGTCCCTCCAACGAGAGATCAAGAAATGACTGATACGAGCGGGAGCCATTAACACTCAAACTGGAGGTGAGATAGAGGAATTATGGCCTGTGGTAGAGCGAGCGATGGCATTGATTAACATTGTGAGCGCGTCTACAACATAGGAGGTGTGTGACGGGCACCGTGAGTTTAGTTTATAATAATGGTGAACATGCGAGATTAGCTGCCATTCAAGGGTCAAAACAGGGATTTAACTCATAATGGCAAAACGGGAATATCCGTATACAGCTTACCAACAGTCCGCGTGCAGTGGGATCTTAGGCGGAAACTCAGGTAATTAAAAACAAGTTGAGGAATAATAATACCGCATCTGAAAGAGGGAGCGAGTCATAATGTAATATCAAGCATATAATTGTGGCGAGGCAAGAGCGGGCACCATAGAAAAAAGGCTGAGTGGCTTACCGATTGCACACGCTATGTAACTTGGGCGCGGTCGGGCACACAGTCGTGGTTGTCAGACTTCAAAGAATTGAAGGATGGGTCTGAGGGAGGTAAAATAGGGGATAGCGATTCAGGCTACGAGGCAGCTCAAAAATACAGACTAATTTACTCATTATGCGAGCCGTGTAGCTTACCGATATCCAGGCGGCATGGGGATTGTCCGCGATCGGTCGTTTCAAGAGTCGATTATTTAAAGACTTCCTGACTCGGGATTGATCTGAGGGAATTAAGAATGAGGGATAATGAGTAATACTGGTCTTAACAAAGAGCGGGGAGCGGCTCTCAGAGACAGAATCACTTACTTGATAAAGTATGACGGCTCTGTACGCGAGTTGCGGTGAGAATGCCGCGCTTCCTATTTTGCTATGGGAGTCATAGCGACAGGTCACGTGGTGGCCACAGGGAGGAATGAAGCTTGTAAAAAGACCACTGGGTCAGGCATGGTCGTTGTGACCGCAGGATGGTCGAGTAATACAATAGCAATTTACCTAATAAACAAGAAATACATTGTATAATGGAAAAAACAATAATGATAATAGAGTGGAAGACTGACTATGAAAACCTACGGGTGAGACCCCACTATTTACAGATACTCTCGCATTATTGTGTGATTCGCCCTGATTGCCATTAATGTGGTAATTGGAGCGTACCTCTCAGACATGAGGGTAAAAGCTCGGCATATCATTGAATCACAGGTATTGCAATGGCGTGGCCACGTATGTCAATGGTGAGGCTGCATTTCTAAACAAAGGCGAATTGGCCAGGACATCAAACAATACGATTATTGGAGCGTACCTCTCACACATGAGGGTAAAGGCTCTACATACCGTGAAACCACAAGTATTGCAATTGCTCAACAGTGCATGGCAGATGATGGGGGCACAGTGTAGACAAGAGTAGAGGGCAGAATAATAAAATTTTTTATGGTAAAATGGCCAGTTGGGAGAATGAGCTATCGGATTCATTCAGACCAGTTTCAATGGAGTTGAAAAAGTGCATCCATTTTAATTCTCGTGTGTTGAGAATGTCCGAGATATTGCCACCACGTGGTCCAAGTGTTATTTTTTCAATGATCAACCATCGTAAGCTCTCTGGTGGGTGTTTATTCAACTTGAAATGTTCCGCAAGTGGAGCACCTTCAACCTCACAGCGAATACGACTCATGTGTTGCAGTATACGTGCTTTGATTTTTTGCTGGGTCTGCCCAATGTAGATCTTCTGGCATGGGCATAAAATAGCATAGATGACATTGCTAGTGTTGCAATTGCTGAAGCATTTCAATTTGACAGTTAGATGAAGATAGGTAAAGTCTTTGGTCTGTATCGTTGAGTCACAGGCCTTACAATGCCCACATTTGGAGTGACCCATTACCGGTGGTAGATTCCATAGAGTGTTAATCGTTGGGTGGCATTCTGGAGGTAGAAAAGAATTCACGACATGGTCCCTGATGCATTTAGCTTTCTTGAAAGCATGGAGTGGTGTCAGTGGTTGGCTGATCTCGTCCGAGACCAGGTGCCAATGTTTATTGAGAATATTTTTGATGGTGTTGCTTCTTGTGTTGAAAGTCGTGACACACACAATGCGGTTCTCCTGATCATCCGTTCTATGTTTAGGCACTAGTAATTCATCTCTAGGATAGAACCAAGCCCGTTTGCGGGCTTTTTTAATCAAGCGTCTGGGGTAGCCTCGGCTCAGCAATCGATTGGACAGATCCTGGGATTCTGAGAAGTAATCCTCTTTGGTGGAACAATTTCGACGTATCCTCAGGAATTGCCCGAAGGGCAGGTTGTCACGAAGGGCTCGTGGATGATGGCTGGTATATGCCAATAAAGAATTCCTCTCCGCAGGTTTGCGAAATAGTTTGGTGAGGAGTTTGCCAGACTCATGATAGATTGTGACATCCAAAAAATCAATGGAGTGATTGTCTGATGAGATTGTGAATTTGATGTGCTGAGATTGTTCATTGAGCCAGGCGAAAAAATCATTAAGTTGGTCTTGGCTCCCATTCCAGATCAAGAGGATGTCATCTATATACCTCATCCAGAGACCAACTTGGTCTCTGAATGGGTTAAGTTGACTTAGAACAGTATCCTCTTCGAATGCTGCCATATATAGAATGGCTACGTCAGGAGCGAAGGGAGCGCCCATCGCAACTCCGGAGGTTTGTAAGTAAAAATTGGTGTCAAAAAGGAAAAAGTTTCGGGTCATTGCAATTTTCAGTAGAGCTACAATGAACTCTGATGGTACTTGGGCAGGTGCTGGACGTTTGTTCAGACAGCGGGCAATCACCGTGAGGGCTTCCTGTTGAGGAATGCAGGTGTAAAGGGAGACGACATCACAGGTGGCTAGTCTTTGATGGAATGGGTCAAATGAGATGCTCTCAATTATATTAATGGTGTGCATAGTATCACGGATGTATGAAGGAGTGGCCTCTGCTAGAGGTTTGATGAAAAAGTCAATGTACTTTCCCAATGGTTCCAGAAGGGATCCGCAGCCAGAAACAATCGGCCGGCCCGGTGGACTTGACATGCTTTTGTGCAGTTTGGGTAACGTATAAATAGTTGCCAGACGTGGGTGTTTGTTGTTAAGGAACTGGAACTCGTTCTCTGACAAAAAGCCCATATCCAAACCTTCTTGGGTGATTTCGAGGATCTCAGAAGCAATGGATCGAGTAGGGTCCGACCTCAATATTTGATAGCAGTTTGTGTCCTGTAGTTGACGTAGAACCTCAGATTTATATGCAGATTTATCCTGTATCACTATGGCACCGCCTTTGTCGGCCGGCTTAATCACGACTTGAGTGTTATTGGCCAATGTCCGTAATGCTGTTTTCTCGGATTTGCTGATGTTATAACGAACAAAAGTTTTGTCCTGTAGAGCCCGCTGTACATCACGCCAAACAACCATTTCATAAGCTAGAATTTGATTGGACATCGTGCTGGCATATGGAACAAAAGTGGATGGTGGTCGTAAGCCTGTAACAGATGTTTTTGATTGTGTGATGGAGTTCCGGAAAAAGTACTTTAGTCGGATTTTCCTGAAAAATTTGAATAGCTCTGTTTTTACCAAGAAATGGTCAGGATTGTCTGTAGGGACATATGATAATCCCTTACTGAGTACTTGAATTTCCGTATTGCTGAGTGGTTGCTTGGAGATGTTGATAATGGGATTAAGAGTTTCAGGTTGTCTAGAAGGATCTACCAGCGGTATGTCTTGTTCCGAGTCACCCTCTCGCCGTGCGGTTCTGCTTGGAATTGGACTTGTTTGGGTGGTTGTCCTCGTCCTCCATTCCAGTTGGCCTGGTTCTGCTGGGAACCACGTTGATTCTGACCGCGGGGCCATGAATTGCCTCTCCCTCGTGGGGGTCGCCAAGACCCTCGGCCTTGTCCTAAAAAAGGAGGAAAAAGCTGAGGTGGGTAGTTGTAATCAAAATACGGATATTGATGGCTTGGACCTGCGGAATCCGGCTCTCCCTCAGAACTATAGGACGAATTCAGATTCGTCCTATAGTTCTGAGAACCGCACGGCGAGAGGGTGACTCGGAACAAGACATACCGCTGGTAGATCCTTCTAGACAACCTGAAACTCTTAATCCCATTATCAACATCTCCAAGCAACCACTCAGCAATACGGAAATTCAAGTACTCAGTAAGGGATTATCATATGTCCCTACATACAATCCTGACCATTTCTTGGTAAAAACAGAGCTATTCAAATTTTTCAGGAAAATCCGACTAAAGTACTTTTTCCGGAACTCCATCACACAATCAAAAACATCTGTTACAGGCTTACGACCACCATCCACTTTTGTTCCATATGCCAGCACGATGTCCAATCAAATTCTAGCTTATGAAATGGTTGTTTGGCGTGATGTACAGCGGGCTCTACAGGACAAAACTTTTGTTCGTTATAACATCAGCAAATCCGAGAAAACAGCATTACGGACATTGGCCAATAACACTCAAGTCGTGATTAAGCCGGCCGACAAAGGCGGTGCCATAGTGATACAGGATAAATCTGCATATAAATCTGAGGTTCTACGTCAACTACAGGACACAAACTGCTATCAAATATTGAGGTCGGACCCTACTCGATCCATTGCTTCTGAGATCCTCGAAATCACCCAAGAAGGTTTGGATATGGGCTTTTTGTCAGAGAACGAGTTCCAGTTCCTTAACAACAAACACCCACGTCTGGCAACTATTTATACGTTACCCAAACTGCACAAAAGCATGTCAAGTCCACCGGGCCGGCCGATTGTTTCTGGCTGCGGATCCCTTCTGGAACCATTGGGAAAGTACATTGACTTTTTCATCAAACCTCTAGCAGAGGCCACTCCTTCATACATCCGTGATACTATGCACACCATTAATATAATTGAGAGCATCTCATTTGACCCATTCCATCAAAGACTAGCCACCTGTGATGTCGTCTCCCTTTACACCTGCATTCCTCAACAGGAAGCCCTCACGGTGATTGCCCGCTGTCTGAACAAACGTCCAGCACCTGCCCAAGTACCATCAGAGTTCATTGTAGCTCTACTGAAAATTGCAATGACCCGAAACTTTTTCCTTTTTGACACCAATTTTTACTTACAAACCTCCGGAGTTGCGATGGGCGCTCCCTTCGCTCCTGACGTAGCCATTCTATATATGGCAGCATTCGAAGAGGATACTGTTCTAAGTCAACTTAACCCATTCAGAGACCAAGTTGGTCTCTGGATGAGGTATATAGATGACATCCTCTTGATCTGGAATGGGAGCCAAGACCAACTTAATGATTTTTTCGCCTGGCTCAATGAACAATCTCAGCACATCAAATTCACAATCTCATCAGACAATCACTCCATTGATTTTTTGGATGTCACAATCTATCATGAGTCTGGCAAACTCCTCACCAAACTATTTCGCAAACCTGCGGAGAGGAATTCTTTATTGGCATATACCAGCCATCATCCACGAGCCCTTCGTGACAACCTGCCCTTCGGGCAATTCCTGAGGATACGTCGAAATTGTTCCACCAAAGAGGATTACTTCTCAGAATCCCAGGATCTGTCCAATCGATTGCTGAGCCGAGGCTACCCCAGACGCTTGATTAAAAAAGCCCGCAAACGGGCTTGGTTCTATCCTAGAGATGAATTACTAGTGCCTAAACATAGAACGGATGATCAGGAGAACCGCATTGTGTGTGTCACGACTTTCAACACAAGAAGCAACACCATCAAAAAAATTCTCAATAAACATTGGCACCTGGTCTCGGACGAGATCAGCCAACCACTGACACCACTCCATGCTTTCAAGAAAGCTAAATGCATCAGGGACCATGTCGTGAATTCTTTTCTACCTCCAGAATGCCACCCAACGATTAACACTCTATGGAATCTACCACCGGTAATGGGTCACTCCAAATGTGGGCATTGTAAGGCCTGTGACTCAACGATACAGACCAAAGACTTTACCTATCTTCATCTAACTGTCAAATTGAAATGCTTCAGCAATTGCAACACTAGCAATGTCATCTATGCTATTTTATGCCCATGCCAGAAGATCTACATTGGGCAGACCCAGCAAAAAATCAAAGCACGTATACTGCAACACATGAGTCGTATTCGCTGTGAGGTTGAAGGTGCTCCACTTGCGGAACATTCCAAGTTGAATAAACACCCACCAGAGAGCTTACGATGGTTGATCATTGAAAAAATAACACTTGGACCACGTGGTGGCAATATCTCGGACATTCTCAACACACGAGAATTAAAATGGATGCACTTTTTCAACTCCATTGAAACTGGTCTGAATGAATCCGATAGCTCATTCTCCCAACTGGCCATTTTACCATAAAATTTTTTATTATTCTGCCCTCTACTCTTGTCTACACTGTGCCCCCATCATCTGCCATGCACTGTTGAGCAATTGCAATACTTGTGGTTTCACGGTATGTAGAGCCTTTACCCTCATGTGTGAGAGGTACGCTCCAATAATCGTATTGTTTGATGTCCTGGCCAATTCGCCTTTGTTTAGAAATGCAGCCTCACCATTGACATACGTGGCCACGCCATTGCAATACCTGTGATTCAATGATATGCCGAGCTTTTACCCTCATGTCTGAGAGGTACGCTCCAATTACCACATTAATGGCAATCAGGGCGAATCACACAATAATGCGAGAGTATCTGTAAATAGTGGGGTCTCACCCGTAGGTTTTCATAGTCAGTCTTCCACTCTATTATCATTATTGTTTTTTCCATTATACAATGTATTTCTTGTTTATTAGGTAAATTGCTATTGTATTACTCGACCATCCTGCGGTCACAACGACCATGCCTGACCCAGTGGTCTTTTTACTAGCTTCATTCCTCCCTGTGGCCACCACGTGACCTGTCGCTATGACTCCCATAGCAAAATAGGAAGCGCGGCATTCTCACCGCAACTCGCGTACAGAGCCGTCATACTTTATCAAGTAAGTGATTCTGTCTCTGAGAGCCGCTCCCCGCTCTTTGTTAAGACCAGTATTACTCATTATCCCTCATTCTTAATTCCCTCAGATCAATCCCGAGTCAGGAAGTCTTTAAATAATCGACTCTTGAAACGACCGATCGCGGACAATCCCCATGCCGCCTGGATATCGGTAAGCTACACGGCTCGCATAATGAGTAAATTAGTCTGTATTTTTGAGCTGCCTCGTAGCCTGAATCGCTATCCCCTATTTTACCTCCCTCAGACCCATCCTTCAATTCTTTGAAGTCTGACAACCACGACTGTGTGCCCGACCGCGCCCAAGTTACATAGCGTGTGCAATCGGTAAGCCACTCAGCCTTTTTTCTATGGTGCCCGCTCTTGCCTCGCCACAATTATATGCTTGATATTACATTATGACTCGCTCCCTCTTTCAGATGCGGTATTATTATTCCTCAACTTGTTTTTAATTACCTGAGTTTCCGCCTAAGATCCCACTGCACGCGGACTGTTGGTAAGCTGTATACGGATATTCCCGTTTTGCCATTATGAGTTAAATCCCTGTTTTGACCCTTGAATGGCAGCTAATCTCGCATGTTCACCATTATTATAAACTAAACTCACGGTGCCCGTCACACACCTCCTATGTTGTAGACGCGCTCACAATGTTAATCAATGCCATCGCTCGCTCTACCACAGGCCATAATTCCTCTATCTCACCTCCAGTTTGAGTGTTAATGGCTCCCGCTCGTATCAGTCATTTCTTGATCTCTCGTTGGAGGGACGCACAATTAAGTCCGTGCGGTGATGACCCACCCTCCAGCCCATTCGGGTATCTTTGTTTGCATGTACTGGTGTAGCGACACGCATCTGCCCTTTCCCCAGCGTTAGTAATTATCCTACCATTAATTGCGTAAGCATGAAGTAGCTTGTAAACAATGTAATGTGCTTATCTGCACGATGTTTCAGTCATTTTGGCTTTCTCTACCTGTGTGTTCAACATAGAGGTTACTTCCAACCCTCTAATTGGAATTCATTATACCCCTATTAGGTCCTTTGCCCCCACTCCCCCACCATGGTCCTGATGAAGACCCTACAGCAAGGTTAAATTATCCTGCAGCTACAAGAGGGTCGAAACGTCGACTGTTTGTTCTGTATTGTGGCGACCTCACACCAACAATTGTATATTTGCTGTACTTGGTGTCGTATGCCTTTATGTGAATGATTTACTATGTGATATACAAGTTGTTGCTACCCCATTGGTGGCATGAGTTAATGCCTAAACAACTGATTTTACTGTCACATGACAACTGATTTTTATTGTCACATGATCCCTTCACTTCACGACTCCCTCACCATCACGTTCCTCTCCCTCGTGGGGCACTGTATGACGTTTAATACAGTTTATTGCATTATATTAGTTGTACATTATACTACATCCCACTGTGAATAAAACCGTGTGGGTCTAAACAATTGTTTTTCTAGTAATTGTGTTTCATTTACCCAAACAAATCCCCGTGATACACTGGGACCCCTTCCTCTTACTATCTAGTTCAACCCAGGTCCCAGTGACTACTAATGGGTATACCCCCCCGTGCATAAACTAGTTTTATGTGCAGGTCGTTTTTAGATCTGGCTTGATAACGTTATTGCCTGGTACCTCAACTCATTGCATAGCTGCTAAACGTTCAGGTTGCTCATGTGTAACATTTTAGTGTTTGTATGTTTCTATGTTTGACATTTGTGACATTTCAATGTCAGATGTGTAACATTTTGAGTGCCATTTTATTGCGAGCAGCAAATATCGGTTTTGTCCTTGCAACAAGATGTTTCTGCAAATTATCACTTGCTGTAGTAGTTATGGTCTGGGAACAGCTGATTTCACCCTAATAGCTTATATAAGAACTTTAACCTACTTCCGCTGTTCTGTTTCTCACTCAGAATAGCAATGATGAAGTGTGTAGCCACAGCTAGGCCCAGAAAATACAAGTCAGAACTTCATACTGCACTGGCACTGCCAGGCAGCAGATGGTTCTCAAAAGGCCCACCACTTATGTGGGGTGATCATAACCTAAACACAGCTCGCCATACCTGACATTTGATTCCTTAAACCCCATTGGTACAAATGCACAACAGGTGAGAGAGGCGTCCTATTGGCTAAAACTGCTTTAAAAAAGAGAACCAGTGTTGTATGGCCATCCAAAACTGACTTTTGAACAACATTTCGAATATGCGTTCTGGGACTTGCAGTTTCGCTTTCTATGTGGGCTGTTGGCAATAAAAATGCAGTTCACTGAATTTGCATCACAAGATTCATTCTATGTAGAAATGTTACATAACTTCAATTTAAAGGCATGCTAGGAAGCTTGGTGAGTCTGGGGAGCGGTGGTTTGCTGGGGAGAGTGGTAAGGGATATGTAGAAGATGTTTAAGTTTGATCGGTGTAAGCTGCTTTGATCTTATCACCCAAAATATCTCAAATAAAAATGTCAGTCTTCTGTAGCCACTGCAATATGTGACTCGGTTGTCACACGCAGTACATGGATTAAGGGCCCCAGGGAGTGAGTCTGCATCCACCCAGAACCTGCTGTATTAACATCCCATCTCTGGGTCTGTTTCAGTGGTGTCCTTACCCTGCACCTGTTGCTTAAGTGCTCCCATCTTGACCTGCATTATTGGTCGTTAACTGTACATGCATTAGTGGAACCTCCCAATACACACACCAGTGCCCCACTCACATTACATGCATCCATACCCGATTGAATTAAATGCACTCTTGGCTCCTGATAGTACGTGCTTTAGTAGCACATCAGTCCTGAGGCTCAATGTCAATACTGTTCACTCCTGATAAATTAAATTAAAGTGCCAGTCTAGAGAATAAGACTGGACATCAACATAAACAAAGCACTTCCAGTCAAGTGGGTCTCACCGTTTAACAGAGATTAAATGGCCAGTAATAATCATTAGCAGAAACATCATTTAAATAAATAGTTAGAAATTCCATGATGTGTATGTAGTGGAACCCAATGAATAAAAGAATATCAGTTGGTTAGCTTTAGTACAGCAGCTTGCTTACTTTGGGCAATAAGCATATATATGTGTATGAACATTTGGCAAGTGCAAACCTCTTGAGAGAACAGGTTAATCAGAGCCTGGTACAAACATTCTGCTCAATCTATTCACCCTTGATGTGAAGTATTACTATGTATTTTGCCTTTAATGGACCAAGAACTGCACCATGTCCTGCTGCTGTTGTATCACTTAGAGAATGTGGGGTAATTCTCCAAGTACTATGATGCTTAAATGTTCTGAGATGGCATTGAGGGGCTCCGTTAATGAAGTTTTAACTGCCTTATTCCCATCTCCACACCTTCTCCCACGTGTGTATCATAATTTCAGTCCCCCCGGCCCTCACACACTTACCTCTATCCTCTTCCGCCCTGATTTCTCTACTTTCCTTTTTGACTCTCACCATCTCATTTTCTAGCTCCTCTTTCATTCTCCCTCAAGGTTCAACCACTTCCATTATTGTCCTTTCACCCATTCAGTCTATGGTTTCTCTCCTCATCTCTGTCTCACTTCCCTGAATCCTTGCAGGCTGTGCCCCCGCCTCCGAATCCTGTCTCATTATCCCTCCTCTGCACACCAGTGCACTCTGGACCACATTCGCAACAAAAAAAAGTTACAAGTAATAAAGTCACTTTCGTGGAGTTTTATGCGTTGGTTCTTGCGCATCTTCTTGTCCAATAATTCTTTCTCATTTGTGACCAGAATCGATCCGTTTATATGGGTGGCCTGTTCATAACATCCATGAACTCCAGCCCTGCTAAGTGCACACATCTGCTGTTAAATTAACCCTTTTTAAGTCCACTCTCCTCATAACCGCAAAGATGAAGTGTCACGTAAATCAGCTGAGCATGTTGGGCCTCATTTATGAAAAGTGACCATCGCTGCGTGAAAACAGCGATGCGTCACTTTTCACTGCGCCCTCCTTGCGACACCAATGATGCGTCATATTTACAGTATGACGCATCATGGCGCAAGGAGTAACAGATACATCAGTATTTCTGACGTATCTGTTTTGCGCAAAAGTGACGCATTGCTGGAGTGTGTCACAAACGTGACGCAACTCCAGCATTGTGTCCTTTCACATGGGGCAAGTCCCATGTGAAAGGGCTTGCGTCAGTCTTATGCCTGCTGTGAGGCAGGTGCAAGATTTTGACGCATTTGAGTCCTAGAAGTGGCGCAGTGAAATCTCATAGATTTCACTGCGTCACTTCCATGACCCTTTCTTGCGTCAATACGCCCCCCTTGCATACATTATACCTGGCGCAGGTATAATGTGGCGCAGGGGTTTACAAAGTGACGCATCTAGGTAGATGCGTCACTTTGTAAATATGGCGCAACAAGGCACATTTTTTGTGCTGCTGGTGCGTCACAAAAAGTGACGCACCAGTGGCGTAAAATTGACGTAAGGCCTCATAAATGAGGCCCGTTACCTCTCTCTGTGCTGCTAAGGCTGGTTTCACTGTTTAGGTCGAGCCTAGGCATTGCTTGTGCTGTCTCTTCGAAATATTTTGTCTACACTTCGTGGGCTTATAGCCTGTCAATTGCCTTTTTAGGTCGAGCATTCGAAACGTCTTATATTTACTTTAGTATATACTTAAATGTGTATGTACTTTGTGGGCTCTGGAGATCAGCCATAAGACTTTTCTGCTTCCGCATAGATGTTCTGTGACCATTATCGTTCACTGCCACAACCCTACATAGTTCTGTTTTTGAGAGGGAAAGGCTTTCTGGAAGTGAGACTGGCCCTAATTTATCTCCAGATGCTACCCAGTCCTCAGGAATGTTTTAGTGTTGCAAGTTTTTTAGCAGCTTCACTTAAAAACAGGAAGTGGCGTGTTGTGTAATTGTGGGTTATTGAATGTTATGTCTGATTTGTTTCTGGGGGAACCGCAGTTATTACTGTCACACTGTAATATTTTATTGTGCTTGTTTTGGGGATGATTTTTAAATTGTTTTTATACGTAAATTGCTATTATGAGTATCCCGATTTTACTGTGTGCTTTTATGGGTTTAATTAAGTAAATAAAGTATATTCTGATCTGACTAAGCAGGTTTTGACAAACTTCCTTGCGATGCAGAAAAATTTCTTGATCCAAGTTAAATATTAATAACTGAGGAAAACAAACTTATCTAAAACAAAAAACACAGAATATGAATTCAAGATGGATCATCTAAATATAGTCTTCAGCATTTTCTGCATTTCTAAGCAGTTTCATAATTGTCCAGTTGTTGACGTTATATTTATAACTACTAGTGCATTATATTTATACTACGCCCATTGCACCACTATATTTTCAGCCGGATATCCGATGGCAAAATGCAACTGCTGTTGAAAGCTGCTTAACAAATGATGCCATTGCAAATAATACATAATTGAATTACAGCCCAGTCAAGATGAATGCCTCACATAATCAATTCGGAGCCAAAACACGTTCACGCTCAACACAGAGACCAAATTCTTCAACACTTACCACACAGATTTAACACCCTGAGGTATTTTTGATCAAGATGCTGATGTCTTGAAAAGCATTCCAGAGGACAAATATTTACAATATCAACAAGCATTGGCATAGCCAATAGGTCTCGCCTTTGGGACCTAATAAGTGTTTAACCATGCAACAGTTAATGTTGTTGCCCCAAGGATATTGTGCTGCATAACTAAATACTTGTAAGGACCCAAAAGCGAGACCTATTGGCTATGTCAATGCGTGTTTTAAGATGGCCTCGAAACTGGTCTCTCTCGGGCTCTGTTTTGGGCCCTGGCACATGCAGTCCCTTTTTTTCCAGACTGCAGTGACAGCAGGCACATCGATGTGCGTATGCTCACACTGCTCACTTCTCACTAGTGGAGAAGTTACGGCATGACGTCATGCCACGTGAGAGTTGTAGGAGAAGGAAAATCCTCAAACCCCTTCGCTGTGGGGCTAATTCCCCGTGGCGTTGGGAAGGGGGGGGCGCGCGCGGCGCCGCTGTACTCATGACGAGCTGAGCTCATCATGACTCCACCCACTTAATGGAATGCCGCACACAGGTGGGGAATTAGCCCCGCTTGGGCGTTCCACGGCCGTTATGACGAGCTCAGCTCGTCATGAGCCTCGAAGAGGCTAAAGAGAGTCATTTTCTCTCTGGATTTCCCTTCTCTTTTTGAAACTCAGGAGCAGCAACATCGTTGTGGTGTCAGCAGGGCTTTAAGTGGAAGCTTTTTCAATATTATATACAAGCCATAGTTGGTGCTTGTTTATCTTATGCAACTAACAACCATTGACAAAGCCAATAGTCCTGCCTTGTTGTAGGTATGATGTTACTTGTTGTATCATATATCTGGATGCAATGACACAAACTGCAAAATACAAGTCGGGCAGCACACTACGCTAAACACAGATTTTTAGCTTATGTGTTTTTAAGCCACGCCTGTGATTACATCTGCCACGCCCCTTTGAGAGACCTGCCAGTTTTTTAATCCCACTTACAGCACTGAATACAGGGCAGTACTTGGCAATGCCC
The DNA here is from genome assembly GCF_964261635.1 of Lissotriton helveticus. Lineage (NCBI taxonomy): Eukaryota > Metazoa > Chordata > Amphibia > Caudata > Salamandridae > Lissotriton > Lissotriton helveticus. Next base: position 1,689,652,364 of record NC_136059.1, read on the forward strand.
CATCCCTCCTAGACTCTGACTGGTGGTTAGCACATGTGTTTCCTGTTGCTTTATCCTTTAAACCCTGACAGATAAACTCTGATGAAAGTTAGCAAATAAAGCAGCATATCCGAGCCACTGCTTACCTGGGGAGCCTGGCACTGCCAGGCGTTACACTCCATGCAAAAATCACTGAACGAGCCCGGGGCGTCAGAGGGAGCGTTGAACACATTTGTTAAACATTTTGGGCCATATTATCAAGAAAGGGCACTACATTATCGCCGCTTTTATCAGCAGGAAACTGCTGATACAGTGCCCTTGTGAATTCCCATAGAAGCCCAGGTTAACACCAGAACCTGGGCTTCTATGGGAATTCACAAGGGCATATTATCAAGCCCATTATCGCCGCTTTAGCTGCAGTTTTCTTCCGATAAAATCGGCGATAATGTAGCTCACTTTCTTGATAATATGGCCCTTTATTCGCATTTCGGTATGTGTTGCGAAAAATAACTCATCCATCACCACGTAAAAAGTTCTGCAGTACTCTGCTACTGGTGGAAGGAGGCCTTATTCAGAAAAATAAAAAATACGTACTCAGAGTATTTAATTTGAAATAACTATGATCCAGCTGCAAGTTAACAGCATTTCTTATTTCTGGTGGTGTTACTAAATTCGAATTCAACAGTTTCAAATGACTCTGCTGGTTCTATTGATTGCATAGCCATCAATAAAATAACCGGCTCACAGAAACAAAATAGTTTATGTAATATCTTCAAGAATTATTTTGAAAGGATAAAATCATGAGTCAGCTCTACTGAGGTTCCAAATTGTGTGTTGCATGCTGTACATAGTCATACTACCCCAAGCCAGCCCTCTTTGTCTCTGCGGTTGGCCTAGAGAGGTCAGCACTCTAGTGTCGCCTGGGCACCCCACACCCCCCGCCCCCATCAGGGGCAGGGACTCTGGGTGTAGTCCCCCAGCCTGGTTGCGGTGGAGAGGGGCGTCACTTCCTGGGCACCAGGACTTGGGAGGGTATATATCCCTCCCCCATCATTTTGGTGCCCTCTTTTGTGCGTCTGACATGCCGTCTCCCTCCCTACCGCTTACCCGGCGTGGTTTGTGGCAGGCAGGCGGCAGAGAATGTTGTAATGTTTTCTTTTTCGTTGCAGGTGGAGTTACCGGGCGATCTGGAAGCAAAGGGGTACAGAAGGGTACCTCTGCACGGCACCATGGTGGGTGCCAGAGCCAAATCCTAGGAGCCTCATGGGAGGTTCTTGGAAAACCGTGTCAGCGTCCCGCTAGTCCTTTGGGCTGTTGTGGGCCTGAACAACCGGAGGCTTTGCTATGCTACGCTCTGCCCTGAAAGGGGCGTGAGTAAGAAGGTACCAAGTGTCATGCGATCCGGGAAGAGGATCACCAGTAAGGGCAGCACAGGTGGGGCTCTCCCCAGTGCTGCCTGGCTCATCAGTCGGGCAGGCAGCCCAGCTGGTTGCCTGCCCTTGGATCGCCCGTAAGATAACCCACCTATTACATAACGGTGTATGTAATAAACCTGCAGCAACTTTACCAAAACCAAAAATGGTGTTGTGGGCTTATTAATTGGCAATAATGTTATGTTGGAGGGGTGGGAAAGGATGCCAATGACGATACTATGCTCTTCGGTCCATGCCCACCAGAGAGGCAATTCGGTAGTCCAGTGCAGCATGGTCAGGTCATCACTGAGAACGGTGGGTCAGGCAGAGGCCAAGTAAAGTTGCTTTAGCACTGCGGGGATTATTTACAAGCCCCTTGCCCTTCCCTTATGTCACTTTTTCCCATGTTATAAGTGATGTTCCGGTGGTGCACTCCCATTGTCAGATGCCCCTTAGAATCTACTACTCTCATCATTCAGGAGCGCAAATGCGTCCTAATTTACATTGCTGCAACTTGCAGGAGAGCAAGGCCGTTCTAAAGTATGCACCCTTGTCTCTTCTCCGTATCCTCCTTTTAATATAGGGCTTGGTTCCAGTGTGTGTGTGCTGGCTATAAAAGAGAGATATGTTGGTGAAAATACATAAAATAAAGCATACAAAATAAGTTCTTTGTTTACGATGCAATTGAAAAAGAGACCTGAACATATATTCCTTTATTTTCTCTTCCGTTTCTTGGCTTCAATAACAGGGAGGAACACCTCGCTAAGATGGCGCAGCATTGTGAGGTCTACTGGGGAAAAGTTGCAGTAGCTTGTTTGGATTGTTCATGCAAAGCATAAGACACACACCCATGTAGCTTTACTTTGTCTGGCACTCACAGTGTCTTCCAGTTATTCTACATTATCTTTAAGGCACACATACCAGTCATTTTCAAGTAAGCATTCAAGACGCCAAACATAATCAGGAGAATGCCCCGTGCAAGGGGTTAGTGCTCCACCTTATCCCATTCAACCGGCAAAGGTGGTGGCTTGGTAGCGGGAGCTAGAACAGCAAGAGCAAGTCACTTTAGTGGGGAGTTAAAAATCAGAAAAGCCCAGAGTGGGAGTTTATGAGTACTAAAGGTTAAGCCATGCTCTAAGGTGGGAGTGCAGGTTGAAGGACCAGCAAAGTGCCTTACAACATCCTTGGCTAGAAAGAACATTCTAAAGCCATTTCAATTTCGGCACTGCCAGGAGCACGATTGGAAGCGGGTGTAAGAGGGGGTTGATTGCACTGCTTGCATAGGGTAACATTCCAGGTGGGCCAGGGAGGAAAATCTCCAGTTTGCTATATTCTCACTGCATGGGTCTATTGCTGCGAGTCTAGAATACTCTTCTATCTAATAGGCCTGGGGTAAAGTATACCTTTCATTTTAGGGTCCAGGAAATAGGATGCCCCCCTCCCCGATTGTGTGGTGGTGTATGATTGAAACCAGCAGTTTGAGTTACAGACTCAGTCTGTTCAGAACAGGATATATTGCATTCTTCAATGGCAGCTGTGGGAACGTTGTGTGGCCACCCCACAATGGATAATACATGTAAGGGAGCTTGTTAGCAAGATGCTGGGCTAATTACCAAAGGTATGAAATATATATCATGGTATCAGGTTATTGTTGTCTGACCTCAGGAGTCTTGTTAGCTGGTTACAATTTGTGGTTAGTCACCAGGGATGATTCCAGTTTTTCTACAGTTTCTGTCCCTGATAAGGCCAACACAAGCTTGACTAGCTGTAGGGATATGGGCTTTTAGGTTTGATGAGGAGTAAAACGCATAAGAGGGAAGGAGTGTCTGCAGATCGATATAAAATACGACATCTAAGCAGATAAAAAGTGAATGATTTAGCAAGGCCTAAGCTAAGTCACCAAATCTTGAACATTATAACAAGATGTCATGGTATGATTCAGGGTAGATGAATAGTGCAGCCGCTTAGAGTTGTTTGTGGTGTAAGCAGTAGGGAGGTGCAATTCATAGACTTCATTACAGGGGATGGTGTAGTGACCTGACAAGTAGGGACCGAGGACACTAGGACCCTGTGGGTCATGAGGGAGGTGACCAGGTCACCGGACACCACATCCGGTCAGGGGACAGGAAGAGGACAGATTCGACTAGGACGAACATAGGGACGGACGTGTGTAACCAGCTGCATAGAGAATAACAATAAAGAACTGTAACTGCACCCACCTGTGTCCTGCGTGTGATTGTACTGCATGGTGCCTGCAACGTGGACACGACAACTGGCGACGAAGGGTGAGAGACGAGCCGACGTGCATCTCGACGAGAAAAGGATACGCTATCAGGAAGAACCAGATGCCCACCCTGGATGTGCAGGAAGAAGAGAGAAAAGAAGCGACATCGGAGCCCACCCGACCGCCTCTGAGGAATAACCGGCAAACTGCGGTAAGCGCGAAGGAACGGGCGCGATCTCGAAATTGAGGCGCGAGCTCTCGCGAGAGTCTCGGCGGCCATTTTGGGATCAGGCGGCTGGGCCAATCAGAGGCGAGATCGAGGAAGCGGCCATTTCTGAGTCAGGCGAGCGAGATTTCGATCGCGAAATCTCACGAGAAGAGAGCGGCCATTTTAAAAAAAAGGACAATAGAAAGAAGGGCCATAGGAATCAACAGAGCGGCCATTTCAGAGTCAGGCGAAGAAGGAAAGAAGCAGAAAAACACAAGCAAAAGGACAAGGAAAGCCTAGAAAAGGCTAAAACAAAGCAGAATAATAGAGGAAGAAGAAAAAAAGGAAATAAAAGGGACACAAGAGAAAAGAAAGTAGAAAAGGTCAGAATAAAGTAAAACAAAAGAAGAAGAAAAAGAAAAAGGTGAACAAAAGAAGAAAAAGAAAAAGAAAAAGGTGAACAAAAGAAGAAAAAGAAAAAGGTGAACAAAAGAAGAAAGAGCAGATAAAGGGAAGAAGGCAAGAATGGCAGATCCAAAGCCCAGCGCACAATACAGGAGTCCACTACCGTTCAACTTACCTGAGCCACAAACAGGAATAAGGTGGGAGAAGTGGATCAGACGGTTTGAAAGATATGTAGAAGATACAGATGTAGCAGACGGAAAGAAACGAGGGTTACTGCTGAACTTAGCAGGGGATGACGTCGAAGAACTTCTGGTGACACTTAAGTATGGGCGGATCTAGCGGATCTCGCGTACGCGAATTTGCGTATTTACGGATTCGCAATCCGCAAAATCCGCGAACTCTCGCGGATTTGCGAATTTTTGTGTTTTTTGTGTTGGCGAGCGTTCGCGAGGATTTGTGGACCATTTTGCAATTGCGAACTTACTTTTCGGCTCGCAGCGGCCGCGACTATGTTGTTTCTACGTCTGGTTTATCATCACAGGTTCACAGCACCCTCTGTTTCACCACTGCCACCCTCTGGTACACCCATGCCACCCTCTGGTACATCCTCACTGCCACCCATTAGGTTTGTTTATCACTGTAGATTATGGGGGTGAAAAAAAGCAAGCACACCTGCCCTGCTTCAACTGCCATGAATTAATTTGGGGTTGATTAATGTGTCAGTGATTTTGAAACTTCCAGTCTGGCTGGCACCTCCTTCCTTCCTTATCTGTAATTTGCTTTCTGTTGCAGTGAAAGCAAGCACACCTGCCCTTCTTCAACTGCCATGAATTAATTTGGGGGTCATTAATGTGTCAGTAATTTTGAAACTTCCAGTCTTGCTGGCACCTGCTTCCTTCCTTATCTGTAATTTCCTTTCTGTTGCAGTGAATTTTTTTTTTCACAGGACCTTTATGGTCTACTTGTAGCTATTCTATGAGCCTGCTGTTTGGGTCATAGAATAGTTGCAAATAGGCAACTGAACTCTGGAGGGGCCCCTCAGGAAGCACTCGAGTGAATGGTTACTAATGTCAAGTTTGAACTTTTGCACCTGCTGATTGCTTTCAGTTCAGCAAAAATCGTTTTTCTGCAATTTTGCGCCATTTGCGGGGCGCGAATCCGTGCGAGATCGATTTCGGAAGCCGCGAATGCGTGCGAATACACTATATTTTTTTTGCGGCGTGTATGTTCGCGTGATTTTGTGCATGTTCGCAAGGCGCTTGTAGCGATACATTTGCAAAGTTACCCTAACGGTCGTACACGGGCGCGGCCATCTTGTTTGCATGACGTAATTCCGTTTCCGGCCGTTATGTGTAATCTCGCAAAGTGTGCTGCTCGCTAGTACAATTTCGCACGTGATCGCGAGGAAAATCTCGCGCGAACTTACCCATGCGGTCGTGAACGGGCGCGGCCATCTTGTTTCTCATTCATTGCTATGGTTCTGGGCATGCTTTCTGTATCCTCTCTGAATCTCTTCCATCCTTTGCTTGTTTGAAGTTTTTTTGATCTATTTTACTTATTATCTATCCCTCTATTTTTCTAGCTCTATATTTTTGTGTTTTCTGCTACTTTTTGTTAATTTTAAACTACTTTTTTAAACTCTTTCCTTTTCTTCTTCCCTATTCTATTTCTTCTTTATTATTTACATTCATTTCTGCCCAGACCATGGTAAAGGGAGCCGGGAAGCACCCTGAGAAGGGGAAGGGTCCCGCACCCCGTGCCCGGCTCCCGTGCGGGCGTTTGAGGGGGGAGCTAGTGATGCCACTGGAGATCTTTAGCGCGGAGGAGGTGGCCGCACTAATATTCCATGTCCAGCGCCGCCTCCCCAAGACCATCCTGGGAGGCGGCAAGATCGCAACCGGCTATGGCATCCGGGAGCGCCGGAAGCGGTGGGAGAAGGTGTGCCGGGCCATGTTTAAGCTCTCTGGGGTCCGGCGCACCTATAACCAACCCACCCACCGCTGGACAGATGTCATGGACCGGGAACGCGACTTGCTGGACGCGCTCGGCGTAGAGGTCCCCGGGCTTGGTGAGTAGTAGTAGCTATTTCTAGCTATTTCATCACTACTCTGTTTTATCCGGCTCTGTTATTTGCAAATCTTTGTTCTTTACCAAGAGCAATAATGCTGCCGATTACATTGTAGGTAAATTATATTTCAAAATCTTCTATGCATTTCAGGTGCACTGCTTTCCTTCTCAGTAGCCTTGCTTGCTACTATGCTTATTTGTTTTGTATTTTGTGTTCATTTCATTGGCCTGAGAAATTATGTATGAGTGTAGTGTAAAGAACTGCGTAATGCTAGACACTAAGGGTCATATTTTCAATTACCGGCGCATCCCTGCAAAGTAGCAGGGATGCGGCAGTAATTGTGCGCCATGCCACCACCACCACCCATGGGCCCAAAACGTCACAGAAGCCTTACACATCTGTGCCGTAAATGCGGCGCATTGCTGGAGGTGCGTGCCAACGATGGCACAGCTCCAGCAATGCTCTGGGGTGCCCTATCTCCCCAATGCTGCATCAAGCCGTACGTCGGCTTCAAGCAGGCGCAGTGTTTCAGCCACGCATCATTGTCCTAAAAGTGACTGATTGACATCTTGTAGATTTCTCTCAGCCACTTTTAGGATTCGTTCCTGCGCAGGAATGCCCTCCCTTGCACCGGAACGCCCCCTGATGGCGCAGGGCTTTACAACGTGATGCATCTCCCATATGCGTCATTTTTTTTTTTATATACGCCGCACCATGGCGCCTCTTTTGTTCTGCCGCTGCGTCACAAAAGTCACGCAACAATGGAGTAAAATGAGCCGCAAGGGACTTCTAAATCAGCCCCAACAGACTGAAGTCCAGTACTTCCTTTAGACACATGGCTATAAGAAGAAATAGTGGTGGTGGTCGGTGGATTGATAGTTTGAGTATTCACTGATCTGCAAGCACAATGGACTTTGTCTGTCACTTCGCGTGCTGCGGACTGCTGCCTGCCAGGCCTAGGCAAACCTTTTTAGTAGTCTGTTTAGTGAGTTACATAGGAACTTTCAAAGTCAACAGTCCGCAAATCAGGCAATACGAATAACGTAGTATACCATATGAGCTTGGTCAATATATCCTGTGGAATAGTTGTCTATCTATTTGCTATTTCTCCAAAATATATTGTTATTGTTCTTTTGAAATGTTTGATTTGGTTGACAAATCTCATCCATGTTTTCTGGTCTTTCTTTCTTTCATGTTGTACATCAGCTCCCCCCAAGGGCAAGAGGACACAGGAGGAGGAGGAGGGTGCTGTTCAGGAGGATGCAGGCCAGGATCGGGCAGGCAAGGGCTCCTTTGCTGGCCCCAGTAAGTTTTAATTTTAATATAGAGTACCTATTTTTTCCTAGCGTTCCTCATTCGATTTTTTCTAAATCGTCTTTGATCTTCTTGTAGACTGGATCTAAATTCCTATCCTGCCTCGACTATGACTCCCTGTGGTATTACTAGATTATTCTTATTAGTCTGTCTGTGTAGCTAACTAAGATTGCACATTTGGCAATTCCATTGGACTCCCATTCTAGTCAGCAATATCTCTATGCACTGAGTGCAGTCCTCTGGGATTGTCCATAATGTCTTTTCAAGTCTTCTAAATGTTTATGCTTTGACAATTGCCAACAATAAAAAGGTGAATGACCACCAAGAAAGAATAAGATACTACTTTACTTTTGGTTTGGATAGGAGGACAATCCATTCTACTACTGTTGCAGGGACAAATCTGCACAAACCGAACTATGAACACTAAATAGTGCATTGTTTATCAATTATAATAGGCGCAGGTAGACTTTCTTTCCACATACCTCAGTGATATCAGACTTTGAAGAACCCCCAATCTCCTTACTGACTAGATAGTGTGGCAGAGTCATTTAGCTCCCAAAGTCACCGATGATTGATCCCCAATGATGATTAGATTATCCAACGCAGGACAAGAGTACGGAGTCAGTCAAGAAGTGTCAGAGGCACTCATGCTTGCAAAAATTCCAAAACCTTTAGCTCATCCACTCTAGTCTGGAGGACCAAAAACCACAGAGTCTATTTAAGTTTAAAAGCTTTATTAAAACTAAACACATTTATTAAAATACACTTTGTCATAAAAGTAAAGGTTTAACTGAAAATGGAAAAGTGCTTAGTGCTAACAATTAATTGGACACATTTCTTGTGGTCGAGCTGAGCTCTCACCTGGTTTGAACTTGAGCTTGACCCTGATCGTGTTCTTAGAAGTCAAGCTTCTGTTAGGAGAAAAAGTGGCGTGTGTTAAAAATAAAAAGCAAGCATTCATCAGTTGTGCCAAAAAGTGCAGCAAGACAACAGCCTTCCCTTGAAAAAGGGACATTTTTACTTTAGAGTATACAGTTACAAATTATTACATTGTATTTCGTTTTTTTAACATTTCTTCATTCCTCCTAGACCAAATATTATATAGTAGTGAGTGGTGTATTTCTAACATTCTTAAATGTACTTTGTAGGTGTAACATCTGGTGGCGGGGCCAGCGCGGAGGTGGTGGTGTTGGACGAGGACTCTGGGGAGGATGCGGTGCAAGTGCCGGGCGTTCCTGTGAGGGTTCACATGGTGGTGGCAGGAAGAGGTAAGCTATATATTCCTTACTTATTGAGATTGAAGACTGCATAGTGTGCTTTCTGCACGGGTGTATAATAAATCAACCAGGTAGTAGCCTCCTCTAAATGTACTTCGACTTAGCTGTGAAGTTTTTGGTGAGAAGAATCCCAATAAGATCTTAGATGAACTTGATGGATGGGATGAACGAAAAGCGAAACAAGGGTGTAAGTAAGTGAGGAAGGACGAGAAATTTTATGACGGCTGGCAAAGAAGAATGATATGAGGTGGCTGGGAAGGAAAGAATATGGTATGGTGCATGGCTGGGTCAATGATGAAGCAAGGATGGGTGGAAGGAGAACAGCCTGGGTGGGTGAAACAGAAACTGTATGTGTGCATATACTTTGAATGGATGGATGCCTGGAGCATGGTATTATCTGACTCTTAGATAGCATATGTGTATCTAGAGAGAGTAGATGGTCACTGGATGAACTAAGTGTTACCTTGAAGAGCATGTAACACCGCACCCGCACGTCCGTTCCAGTGTAGGGAAGGCATAGGGAAGGCAACTGGCAACTGGCAAGGAAAAGAAATTGTAAATTTGTCCAATACTACCATGAATAGTAGCAGTAGTTTGTATTGCAACTGCAAGCACAGCATATATCCGGTTATTACGGTGGACACTCCGTACCTCTCTTAATAACTTTAGTTTAGTAGTAGTACGTCATTCATGTGTGGGTGTATCACTGTTCACTCAATAATAAGCAAAGCACCTAAAGTCATCCCATATGTCATCAAATACATCCCATGTGAAGTGATAGATAATCAAATTATTTAGCTTCTTCATTTTCCTTTTCTAGTACTCATTTGCACTGTAGGGTGAAAGGTAAATTAATTAAGCAGTAGCCCTTGTAACAGAGTATTCTCAGTGCCACCCGTAATAGAAAAGTAATAGCTTCACCACCTGCATGTACTGGACCGGTACAGTAACGCAAGTCTGTCTCACTCATCATGGTGTGCGTCTGTTTTTCTCGGGTGCAAGTTCACTGCGCTGGCATTCTGCCGGCTTGCATAAGATAACGTACCAATTTTCCTAAACAAGAGAGAAGAATAAGAATAAGACTGGTGTACTGTCATAGTCGACTGTAATGGAAGTCCATAGTGGTCGTAGAATTTGTTCATTAAACTCCCACTAATGTTAGAGCAAGGATGCAGAAGTGGGAGCCTGGGAGGTTAGATAGATACTGTCCTCAATAGTTATGTACTGTGCTTTCAATTTGCTACTTGTACTGTGACACAACTTTCAGCTCAATCACTTTGTGTTATTAATGTTAAGGAGCATTGGTTACAGACTATGTCTTTCTTTCTTCATATAGTTGCTCCTTCCAAATCGACATCACGGAGGGAGCAGGCTCGAATGGCCCGGCAACGGAGGCTGGATGCCACTGTCACCGAATATCGGCGGCTGGTGGCCCTGGAGTAGGAGGACACGCAGTCAATCGGTGGAACCACAACATCCTCCACTGGGACAGCTGCATCCTCCTCCGTGCCCCCACGGGCTGCCAGCCAGCGCAGTACTCCAGCGGTACAGAGCCGGGCTACCAAAGCCAACCGCCACCGCCAAGCAGCAAAGACACCAGCTGCCCCCCACAGGAGCTGCAAGGCACGCCAGCGCCGCCTAGGACTCAGAGTGTCCTACCTGGAGCAGGAGGTCCATAACTATAAGAACTTGGTGGAGGGCCTCCGCTTCGACCATGCCACCCTCCGCAAGGAGTATGATGCCCTGGCCGCTAAATTCACCAGCACCCTCCAGTAGTGTAGTGTCCCTTGCCCTTTTTTTAGAGACTTTTGGGGGGTGGGATTTGGGATTTGGGTTCTTTTTGGGACTTTTGAAAGACAATCGTTGGGGTTAGGGAGGGTCTTGAGGGAGAATATTTTGTTAGGGCTACATAAATATACTTTTTTAAACTTTATCTGACCATACCTGTTTTTTACTGCTTTTGAGTCTGGTGGGTGGGGGTTTAACAGTAAGTTTGTTTTCCTGAAGAGTCCTAGGACTTTAGTAGTACTACCGTCAATCTCTCGTCTAGTCCTAATACTCCATTATACTACCTCCCACCAAACGCTTATCTTACCTGTAATTTGTGTTTGAAATTAGGGCTAGGCCCAGGGCTGGCTCCACGGGAAATGGGGATTAAGGTTGTCAATCCTGGGCTGCTGAAACGTCCTCCTCATTGCGGTGGTACTAGTGGTGTGACACAGTGGCAGTTGCATGCCTATGGAAAAAAAGAAAACGAAACCTGGTTTGTCCTTACTGTAGCATTACAACGGTTACGGTACGATAGAGAATATAGCAGGTGACAGTACACTAGAACAGTGCCACAATGTAGCCTAACAAATGGTAAAGTATTGCAAGTATAACTAGTACTTGCATTGAATTTATTTGACATTGGCTCCTACTACTACAAGAAATAGTACTGAAGCTGAGTAAGTCTAGAATATATCCTCGGATTCCTTCACCAGCCTGTTGCTATGACCTTATCCTCCCCAGCAAGTGTGTGGAATTATTGATGTCATTTAGTCACACATCAAGCAAAACCACACAGCCCGGGTGAAGAGGGTTAGGGTTTGGAAAATGGATGGGAATGGGGGTTTCTTTTTGGGTAGGTTTTGTTGAGAGAAGAAAAAAATGCACAGCATGGACAAACAATAATTGAAGATAAAGAAATGGCTGTAGGGATCAATTTAGAAGCAGAGAGAGATCCAAGAAATGCAGTCAGACTCATAGAAGAAAACAATGGATACTGCATCTGTATGTTGTTGGAGTTGTCCTGTTGAATTTGGTAAGTAAGTTGCATGCAGCAAACAATTCCTCTTATTAGCGGCACTCCTCCATTCCAGCTGACGCTTCGTCCATCAATGTTGGTGACCACTGACAGAAGACACCCTGTCCACTGCCTGCCTGGCGGATGTTGACTGAAACCCGGCCTGTAATTATTGAACGGAAAACAGGAAGTGCTATTACAATACCACTGATAAATAAATATAAGGTATGTACGCTGTGTGGTGCAAAAAGTCACACTTTGATTTTCCTAATAGACAGTACAATATTTTTGAAATTGCGTACTCTGTCTGAGTCACCTTTTGAAGGATAAATAAGTATGGCCAAATTAATTTAGCGGATCTTTCCCCTCAAGCTAGGTGTACTGTAAACTGTGTTTTAGAACAAAATTAGACCTTCCCAGCAATGCTCCCACCAAGACCCTTACTAAAGCCAGTCGCAAAAATGTAGAAGACCCCCAATCAGATCTCAAAAAACGAGGCCTAGCAGAAAAATGGTGACAAAACGTACTTTGAAAGTAAAAGTAGGCCCAAATACCCCCTTACCCACCGTGGATTGTATTCAAACCACTTGCAAGCAAGCAAAAGTATCCATAGCCAGTTGCAAAAATCTAGAACACCCCGAAACACATGCAATCCTGCTGCTAGGGCTAACCCTAACGAACCATAAGTTACAAAAAGTGCCAAAAGGCTTTTCCTTATGGATTTTGTCCAAACCACTTCTATCCGGTATTAGACCTTCCCAGGAATGCCCCAGACCCGCCAACCCACCCGCAAAAAAGCACGCAACAACACCCCCAAACAGCCAAAAAGCAAAATCTCATACTTACAATATCTCTAGGTCTTCGGTCCAAACGAGCTGTGCAGCTAGGTCATCATCATAACTCCTGTTTTCCACCACGGATTTCCTGAAAAGCAAATGCAATCAAGATTAGACTGTCGCAGCAGTGCTCTGACAGAGACACCAAAACCCACCCACAAACACCAGGAAGCCCCCCAAACAGGCCCCCGAAAACGCTACGTTGAGCAAGATGTCAGAAGAAATAGCAAAAAAAAATTCTGCATGGATTTAGTCCAAACCACTTCTATCCGGTATTCGACCTTCCCAGGAATGCCCCAAGACCCGCCAACCGACCCGCAAAAAAGCACGCGACAACACCCCCAAACAGCCAAAAAGCAAAATCCCATACTTACAATATCTCTCGGCCTTCGGTCCAAATGCGCTGTGCAGCTAGGTCATCAATCATCATAACTCCTGTTTTCCACCACGGATTTCCTGAAAAGCAAATGCAATCAAGATTAGACTGTCGCAGCAGTGCTCCCAGACCCCAAAAGTCACCCACAAACACCCAGAACCCCGCCAAAGAGCACCTCAAAGGCAAGCAAGTCAGCAAAAACGGCAAGAAATGCCCGCCTCATATTTGGTCCAAAACACTTTTATCCGTTATTAGAGCTTCACAGCAATGGGCCCAGAGCCGTCAACTCACCCGCAAAGAAGTAGAACACCTCCACAAGTGCTGAGTCTTTCTTCATTGGGCGTAATCCAGCCCTCTGCTTTGAGGGAAATAGGAGTCTGGAGGAGGAGGATAGAGGAGCATGTTCTTCTGAACTTGTGAACCTGAGGAATGTAGACTGCGGCACCTTCAAATCAATAAGCAAACAAGTGAAGACAGTTCTGCTGATGGGCTTGTTTTTGTGATTAGGTGATTAAAGTTTGAATTAAATTAACTGTGCAAAACAAAGAAAGACAGACACAGGAATAAAAGTGAATAAGGACGAAAAAGAAAGTTATTGATTCATTGTCTCATTTTCAGGGCTCGGTGTCAGGGAATAAGAATAAGAGTTCATCATCATACTCTGCGAATTCAGGCAGGATGAGGTCAGCGTCACCGAACAGAGAACAAATTCCCTCATCTACGTTGCTGTCCTCCTCGTCTTCATGCGGCGTGCTTTCTCGTACTTTGTAATCTGGTGGTATGAGGTGCTGATTCATATTGATCATTGTTAGCCTCTCCACATTTTTGGGCGAGAGGCGGCTCCGTTTGGGAGTTACAATGCCACCAGCAGCACTGAAAACACGTTCAGAAGACACACTTGCGAGTGGGCAAGACAAGTAGTTTATAGCCAGGTTGGAGAGCTGTGGCCACAATTGTTTTTTCCCATGCCAATACTCCAATGGCTCATCATTAAGAAAGACCTCTGTTGAGTCATTCAGATAGTCCTGCACCATCGACTCAAGGTCCTCAACGGTTCCTCCACTTTGCTTACTTTTTGCTGTGCCTGTGACCTTTTTTCGAGAACCATACCCAAGCCAAGATAGCCAATCCTCTTCAGCAGCCAATGTTACTCTTGTGTGTGGTGCAGATGATCCGGTTGCCGGCGTCTTTAACGACTGAGAGGTCACTTGTGCCACAGCCACAGGTGCAGAAGTGGATTCTTTTGACTGGGGATGGCCTGCTGATGCTGATGCTGATGTACTGCCTTCTCCTTCAATATCCTGCCGTTCTTTTTCAAACCTCTTGGCTGACCAGGCTAGCCAACGTTTGTACTTTTTAACATCTTCATCAGCAAAAGGAAAGAATGCTTGGCCTGCCAGCGCCTTTTTGTAGCGTGGATCCAGAATAGTAGCACAAATGTAATGCTTTTCTGAGTTGATCATTTTAAGACGTTCATCACCACGTAGGCGCTCTAATAATTTCTCCGACAAAACAAAAGGGTCTTTGTTTTTTTCATCTTTTTCTAACTCAGAAGACACCGCCTTCAGTTGGTGCTCCAGCATGCACAACAATGGGATAGCTTTTCCCAAATTACAGTCCTCCTTGCTGACTGCACGCGTGAAGACCTCAAAAGGACGAAGCATTTCTGTCAGGCTTTTAACTATTTCCCAGTGCGCCGCATCCATCCTCAGGTCCTTCTGAGCTATACCCAGTGTTAAGAAATAGTGATCGAGTACCGTATACTGCTCATACAGACGCTCAAGCATGTAGAAGGTTGAGTTCCAACGTGTTGCCACCTCCTGGATGAGTGCTTTCACTGGCATTCGACGTTCATGTAGCAGGCTTCTCAGATGCTTCCGGGCCTTAAAAGAATGGCTGAAATGGTTGCACATTTTTCGGCAGGTGGCCATTACCTCGCACGCTGGACTGTCTTTATCACTCAAGAATTTTTGAACTACCAGGTTGATACAGTGCGCCAAACACGGCACTCTGAAATAGTCACCCAGCGCCATGGCCTTAACTACATTGGCGCCATTATCCGTGGAAACATAACCAATCTGGCATTTTTGGGGACAGCCAGTGAAAGACCTTTTTGTTAAACTCGTCCAAAATGTTTCGTGCTGTGTGACTTTTCTCCAAGCCGAACATGGCTAGTGTTGCATGTTTCCGAGCAGCTTTAAAAACTTGGTCCGGGTCAAAACCTGCGTTTAGCTTTTCTTTAACCCCTGAAAAAGAGACCCAGTGTGCAGTGATGCACATGTAATCAGCGCCTGCGCCACTGGTCCACATGTCTGTTGTCAGATGTATAGTGTGAACAGCACTCTTCTGCAAAGCTGCCCCAATCACCTCCAGCACATCTTCATGTAGTGCTGGAACCGCAACTCTGGCAAAATAGAACCGGCTAGGAACCTTCCATTTAGGGCAGAGCGCTGCCACTAATTCTAGAAAACCTACCGCTTCTACAAAAGAAAAAGGGAGAAGGTCCACAGCTAGCATTTTAGCCAGCTTAGTGTTATACAGACGCGTCAGTGGGTGGTTGCGTTCATATGGCGCGTCTGAATAAAACATGGTTCTAATGTTGCCCTGGACCAAGCATTTACGGGATGATAATGACTTCTTTGACCCAATTATGCTCGCTGGTGAACTTTTTCGCGTTGGTGTCTCACTCGCTCCAACACTCTTAGTGTGCCTCACATGGGGTGTGCTGCTGACAGGGGTACTGGGTGTAAGTGAAGTGTTTGACACGTCTTCTTCCTCCTCGTCATCATCAGATGAAACATCAACGTTTTTTTTACTTCCAATTCGGGCTTCCTTGATCGCCTTTAGGTGCGCAAACCATTGGACAGTGTGCTGTCTCTCAAGATGACCTCTCTGGCCTCCGGTACCATAGTTGGTACCTGACTTACCACGACTAACTGCAAGCTTACAAAGGGTACAAATGGCGAACTTTTCCCTTTTTGGGCAAACAGTAAAGAAGTCCCAAACTGGGGACTTGAAGTGTCTGTGGGGCCTGGAGGAGGCGGCGATACTGGTGGTGGTGGTCATGCTGCTAATGCCAGATGAAGTGGAGGATCTGGATTGCCCAACTTTTGTACGTTGTGCACTTTCACCGCCACTAATTAAGGTCGAGGTGGATGGAGGTCCCTTCTTGTGAGAAAGAAATATGGAAGCGGTACGAGTTGGTGTACTACTTAACTCCAATGATTGTGGTTTTTCCACTGCCTCCTCGTCGACAACATCATCATCATCACGCTCAGCAGCTTTTCGGGCTAGGGTCAAAATGTCTGTTTGCTGCATGCCCGCTGGGGCTGCAGTGACCTTTATGATGACTGGGTCGTCGTTGTCAGAGTCTTCATCAGCAGCAGTATCCGCCACTTCTTGTTGAGCCTCATCATCACACTCCATAACTCTGAGACTTTGGACGAGCTTCCTTTTACGCTTAACTACCTTTGTCAGATCATGGTGTGCCTCACTCTCAGACGGCAGTGGTGCTGGTTCCCAATTTTGATCCGTATCATCAGAAGGAGGTGTGCTTGAAGAAGATGTAGACACCACCCTTGATCTCTTCCTTGCTAGGGGTGTGGAAGACAATGAATGATCATCAGGAGGAGTGTCTTCCTCAAATGATTCCTCGCCTTGATTGTCGATTTCCTGATGTGCCCCTACTTCAGGAGGAACAACTATTGTGGGCACTTGTGTCCCTCCATGCACCTCTGCTTGCGCATCTCCTTGCGCTGCCTCTCCTTCCACATGTACTTGGGCTTGTACTTGCACATGTGGTTTTTGTTGCGGCTGTGGTTGTTCAACACTCGTCAGATGAGTTACAACAACCTGTGTTGATTGAGGGACATTGCTGCTACTTTTTTGCGATGAGCCAACATCACTGGTCGATGGTGATTGAACAACTAGACTAAGTGCCTCTGCAGCAGTCAAGGGCTTGGACTTAAGTTGGCGTGGTGGTGGTGGTGGCACTGAGCCCAATGGAGCGGGGGTGCTGCTCCATTTCCGCCCAAAAAAAGGGGCGGCCGGCACACCAGTCTCCTTGGTAACTTGCTTCTTCTGCTCCTTACTGGCAACTTTCTTGCTAGAGGAGCTACGGGTAACTTTTTTTGGGGCCATCTTCTTCAGAGCAGGTCAGAACAGCAGGCAACAGTTGCACGAGTTGCAGAGTTGTCTGTGTCCAGACGTGACGTCGCGTGACGTTATGCTGCACACACACACCGCTGCAGGGCTTCTTCCTGGCACTGGTGGTTCTCTTGAGTCTTGTGCACCTAAAAGCAATGGAAGACAGAGGAACATCAGTACAGTTATACACCCCAAAAAATCGAAAAACACAGAAAAATCAGCACAATCCCATGCCATCCATGATGTTTACATTCAAGACACCACACAGAAAGACTAGGCCCATGCAACACTCAGTACCCCTGGGCATAATGGATGAAAAGTAGGCAAAATAAGTGCAGGCCTCAGACACTGCCTCTCTTCAAAATGGCCCCTTGCACCCCAAGCACATGTTGCCTGTACCAGCCAGCACTCAAGATGGCCACCACCACCACCCACATGGCCAGGCCACCACCACCCACATGGCCAGTCCACCCCAAAAAAACGAAAAACACCCACAAATCACCACAATCCAATGCCATCCAGGATGTTTACATTAAAGAGAGTGAGACCACACCACAGGCACACTCAGTCCATGCACCACTACCCCTGGGCAAAAGGCCACACCAGCAGCCCAAAAAACGACAAAAAACACAAAAATCAGCACAATCCCAGCCCATCCATGGCCTCAATGGTGTTTAAATTCAAGAGGACACCCCACAGAAAGACTAGGCCCATGCAACACTCACCACCCCTGGGCAAAGGGCCCCACCAGCAGCCCCAAAAAACGACAAAAACCACAAAATTCAGCACAATCCCAGCCCATCCATGGCCTCAATGGTGTTTAAATTCAAGAAGACACCCCACAGAAAGACTAGGCCCATGCAACACTCACTACCCCTGGGGATAATGGATGAAAAGTAGGCAAAATAAGTGCAGGCCTCAGACACCGCCTCTCTTCAAAATGGCCCCTTGCACCCCAAGCACATGTTGCCTGTACCAGCCAGCACTCAAGATGGCCACCACAACCACCCACATGGCCAGTCCACATCAACAGTACACCCCAAAAAAACAGAAAAACACCCAAAAATCACCACAATCCAATGCCATCCAGGATGTTTACATTAAAGAGAGTGAGACCACACCACAGGCACACTCAGTCCATGCACCACTACCCCTGGGCAAAAGGCCACACCAGCAGCCCCAAAAAAACAACAAAAAACCCAAAAATCAGCACAATCCCAGCCCATCCATGGCCTCAATGATGTTTAAATTCAAGAAGACACCCCACAGAAAGACTAGGCCCATGCAACACTCACCACCCCTGGGCAAAGGGCCCCACCAGCAGCCCCAAAAAAACGACAAAAACTACAAAAATGAGCACAATCCCAGCCCATCCATGGCCTCAATGGTGTTTAAATTCAACAAAACAGTTGTATCATGCACCCATAACCAACCCTGGTCCTACTGGATACTGTGGCTACCCACAATATATTTTATTTAATGTTCTGAAAAAGTTCCAAAATTGTAGTTGCAACAACTGTAATGCCCCAAACAAACTTACTTGTGAAAGTTGATTTCTAATCCAAAAGTGATCCAAAGAAAGTCAAAAAGGCCTCAAATCCAAATATCCAGCAGCACCCACAAAAAGTAATCCTTCCAGGTCAAGGTCCAAATGAAAGTGACCAGCACATGAAGAAAGCACTGGGAGGAGCCTGCTGGACAGGAACAGGAAGTTGGAGACTGTGGGGCACTTCCTTCCTCCCCCCCCCCCCAAAAATGGACTCCTTGCAAAAAAAAAGGCCATGCAAATGTCAACCTGAGGAGTGATTCTGATAAAAATCATCATTTTCTGAAGGTTTATCTTGTTTGCTGGTGAATTTCTTGTGCAGAATTGCAAAATCTCTATTTCGCGAGTGCGAGATTGTTCCTGTCCGCCGCAACTACGTGTTCGCAATTGCGAACTCTCGCGAGGCGTGCTGTGCAAGGTGGCAAGCCGCGATTACGTATTCGCGGGCGCCAAACTCCCGCGGGATCCCGCAGCAAGATCCAAAATGGCGCAGCACTCGCAAAATATGATCGAGAAAAACAACTCGGCAAACGCTAAATGACGGAAAGTGAACGCCGTGCACCACGCCGCGTGCCGCAATATTGTATCACCAAGCAAAAAATCCGCAGCAAGCGAATTCACGGATTTTCGACAAATTCGCGAGAGTTCGCGGATTGCGAATTTGCCGAAAATCCGCAAAATCTGCGAGCGGAGCAAATTTTACGCCCATGCTTACACTGCCTACCGAAGAAACTAAAACATATGAACAACTAAAGAAATGCCTAACAGCCAAATTCGACCCACAACGAAACATTGACTTCGAACGATATACATTTACCGTTGCGTGTCAACGAGCCGGCGAAACACTAGATGACTTCGCGGCAAGGCTGAGAAAATTGGTGACACATTGTGAGTTCGACAAATTCGATAACGAGCAAGCAATAAGGCTAAGGATCATAGAAGGCTGTCGCGACACAGGATTCAGGGCGAGAATACTCAAGGAACCGACCTCATTGGAGAACATCCTGTCACTAGCGAGAGCAGTGGCGAGAGCAACGGAACATGCCAAGGAAATGGAAAGAGGGAAGAGCGTTGAAATCGAAAACGCACACTTTACGACAAACAGATATCACACAGGCCGATGGAAGAATGACTGGAGGGAACAAAAAGAAAGGAGACAACCTGAAGGAACATGCTACAAGTGCGGAATGGGATTTCCTCACAGAGGCACATGCCCAGCGTTTGGCCAGACGTGCAGAAGATGTGGTGGAAGAAATCACTACGCCAGTATGTGCCAAGGTGCACAATTCAGAGACGACAGGGAAAGAACAGGAAGACAACAGGAGTCGACAACAAGATACGTCAGGTATGTCGACAACGAAAGGAGAAGTTTGTCACGAGGGTCAGGCGAAGAAGAGGAAGAAGAGAAAGTGGAAAGACTATACCACATGTCGGAGGTGCACACAGAGCGGAGCAAGGAAGACGAAGCAGGAGAAACAATACAGCCAGCAGACAGAAGCACCCGAGGAAAGATGGACTATGCAAAGATAAGAGTAGGAGCGCATGAAGCAGACTTTGTACTGGACAGTGGTGCAACATGCAACGTCATGTGTGTATCAGAGTACGAGAGAATGGAAGTAAAGCCGACACTGAGAGCGTCCAAGGTAAAGGTTTTTACCTGGGGGGCAAAGAAACAGGTAACCAACTTGGGAAAGTTCACAGAGGAACTGAGATACGAGGACAAAATAAACAAGGAGGACATTCATGTTCTAAAAGGCGATGTCCCAGGACCATGCCTGATGAGCAACAGCACCGCTCAAACGATGGGCCTTATAACGATGACATATGAAAAAGACAAAAGACATGCTGAGAGCAGGCGAAGAGAAGACGTAGGGACCAGAGAAAGAGGAAGAGAACAAAAAAGAATGATTGAAGGAACAAACACAACAAAGGGCGGCCGTAGAAAGAGAGGAGCAAGAAGCAAAACGGAGGGCGGAGAACAACGATCAATACGAAGAGAGGCTGACAAAAGGGGAGCAGACGGAGGACAACTGAAGAACAGAAACAAGGCTAAGAGGAGAGAGCAACGACAAAGAGGAAGAGAGGCTGGCAAACGGAGAGCAGACGGAGGACAACTGAAAGGCAGAAGCAACGATGGTGGCAGAAAACGACGACCAAGGAGGGGATGCAAGGGGACAAAAAGACTACGTAGAAAAACGTAGGAGACAGAGACTGGGGAGAAGGGTCGACGAGACTGACAGACTCTCCTCTCTCTCTCTCTCTCTCTCTCTCTCTCTCTCTCTCTCTCTCTCTCCATATCTCTTTTCTTTTCTCACCACGACAATGATCAGGAGAATAGCATCATGAACATTTGTTTGCAACAAAGGGGGAGATGTAGTGACCTGACAAGTAGGGACCGAGGACACTAGGACCCTGTGGGTCATGAGGGAGGTGACCAGGTCACTGGACACCACATCCGGTCAGGGGACAGGAAGAGGACAGATTCGACTAGGACGAACACAGGGACGGACGTGTGTAACCAGCTGCATAGAGAATAACAATAAAGAACTGTAACTGCACCCACCTGTGTCCTGCGTGTGATTGTACTGCATGGTGCCTGCAACGCGGACACGACAGATGGGTATCAATGTAACATGCTTTGTCATAGTAGAGTCAGCCATTTTTGGGGCCCTATGGGCCCTCTTACCATGAGTTCTAACGGTAAAATGGCGAAGCAACATCTGCCACATAAAAAGTGGCCTCTGTCAAGTTCATGGCAATTTGTAAGGTTTTCTGCATTTTTTATGATCAAAGGGAGAACAGAATCTCGTTATCTCCAACTCAAAGATGTTCATAGTTGATGTGCTCCTGACAGGTGGGAGCAGCATAAAATGCCAGTGGGAAATGGGTGAATCTGTTCACTCTTCGATTCTTCTGGGTGAAAGAAGGCGGAAAACGCCTAAGTAATATCTAGGATGGACAAATATATGACGCCACACACGGATCGAAAGTTGGGTCCTAATTACTGTTAATGTGGGTTTGAGGTAGGCTGAAAGGTTGGGTGGGCCTGACGGCAGCCTAGCATTCTAGCCCCACCCCACTGTTGCCTACATCTGGATTTCATTATTGGCTGGAAGGAAAGAAGTCAGGCTTGTCCATGGGTGTTTTCCCTCCCTATAATGATGGCCATCACTTTATTGAATTTTTTGCTGTGCCAACACAACAGATTCGTTCTAGGGAAAGTGTACACTATGGGCCCATGCATCAACCTAAAAATCGGTCGCAAACGGGCAGATTTGCAGAGTCTACCCCTTTGCGACCAGAATTTTAGCATTTGGGATGCATCATCTTAAAATGCAAAAAGCGCAATTTAAGGAATCGCTAAATTTGCGATTACTTAAATTACAATTGCATTGAAGGAATTGCAAATTGCGATTCTTTAAATGCATTAAACACATTTTTTCGACATTTCGCAAATATGAATCGCAAATTACCGTCAATCTAAAGTTGATGGTAATTTGTGATTTCTTAGAAAAATTACACACACACACACATGCCCTTAATTTCAGGGGTGCAACAGGGTATCCTTTTGGAACCCTTGCACCCCGTGAAATTGCATGCATGCGCAATTTGTGTGTACCTATTGGGTACTCACAAATTGCGCATGCAATTTCCATTCATTCCTACGGGCCTCTGGGCCCATAGGAATGAATGGGAATCAATTCCTTAATTGCAACTCACAATTTGCAAGTCGCAATTAAGGAATTTGTAGGAATCGCAATTTCTTTTGTGATTCCTACATGCATAGGCTATAGCAATTCTTTAATTGCGATTCCTTAATAATAGCAATTAAAGAATCACTATTGCTTATGTTGATGCATGTCCACCTATGTCCATATATTGGCATGTGCGAATATATATCAATATCACTGCCTTCTCGTTTGGCTTATGTACATGCTGCTCAAAGAAGGACTTACTTGTCCTCCCTCTCATACTGTATTATGGCAGGGGAGTAGTATAGGATTGGTGGATGTATTAGGGAGTGCGCCTTCCCCTCTTTCACTTGTGCGGAGCTAAGAGGGAGGCCTACCTCTTAGAATGCTAAGCTGAGCGAACGGCAATAACAGCCTCGGGAGGGGGATCAACCTGCATGTCTTATACCTTTGGACTAACTTAAAGCGACTTGGCCAAGCCATTGAAACCAGTTAAGATAAAGGGTTGTGGTGGTGGGTTTGAAGAAAGAACCAGGACCAACCTTCTGAGGTACTGTCCTTCTCCATGGCAGCATGGGCTTTGCTACAATTGGAGTTAGTTGTGCATTGCATACGAGAGGAATGGTCTAATGTGGGTTCTAAGCTGACACTTGGGGCACTTGAAGGCCAGAGTCTGTTTTCAGCCTTTTTGAAAGGTTATTTTCTTGTAGGCACAGAAAACGGAACAAGATACACGGAGATGAATGGTCCGATGTTGGTTCCGAGCTGACGCTGGGGCCACTGTGAGGACCAGGCCTTGTTCAGACCCTTTGTTGAAAGGGTGTTCTCTTGAAGCACAGAATAAGATGCACAAGAGATGATTGGTCTGGAGTGGGTTCTAAGCTGACACTGGGGCCATCGGGAGGACCCTTTTTTGTTCAGACCCTTTGTTGAAAGGGTGTTCTCTTGATGCACAGGATAAGATGCAGAAGAGATGATTAGTCCAGTGTGGGTTCTGAGCTGGCACTGGGGCCACCTGAAGTACATGCTTTGTTTCAGCCTTTTTTAAAGGTTATTTTCTTATAGGCACAGAAAATGATACAAGATACACAGAGATGGTTTGGGGGACTGAATTGAGGTGAAGGCTGGCCTGCAGGTGGACTTTATTGGATAGCTTGACCCCAGGGTTGCACACATCATGGTGTCTTTTTTATATGCAGGGAGGACTGTGATCGGGTTCGATCAAGGAGGACCCTGCTGGGTTATTTGCATCAAATAATATTCATTTTTGCATCCTGTCAAAGAAGTCTATCATATGACTGTTATTATTGTATGCACTTAAGTTGTTGTGCTGTAGCAAACATGACAGCTGTTCTTGCACATGTATATATATAAAGTTGTGAGATGAAATTATGTAAAAGCTGTAAATGCTGTTATCTTTTGCATTACAACTGTTGTATGAATTTATCCTTCAAATATACATCTGCCATATGTATTTACCCTTCAAATGTAAGAATGTTATGCCCCAGAGTTTAACATGCTTAAGTTCTGGTTGACAACTGATTGCACCTGCTATTTCCAGAGCTTATGGTGGTTTGAACAAAATGAGCTAAGGCCCCTTGATGACCAAATGGGGGTAGTCCTGTCTCTTATTGTGTGTGTGACAATACCTGAGTGTGCGAACTAAGGTTGAGTCCGCTCTACTGGGGTTCCAATTTGTGAGTCACATGCTGTACATAGAACACACGCAGCAATCTGGGCAATTTTACCGCTGTTGAATCGTCAGATTGCGTTTCTTGGCTAAATTTAGTTTGAAAAAATATCGTACCTATGCTATGTTCTAATTCATTAACACTGCTCCGCTACTTTTAAAGTCAAGGGGCTCGCAGCCAACAGCTTCTCTGGTTAAAAATATATAAACACTGGAGGTCGTCAGATTTTTCTTTACATGAAACATTTTTATGGCATCTCTCCCTGCCTGACATTGCACCCTTTACCTCTGTAAAACCCAGCACAATGTATTCTGTGCAAAACAGTCTCGCACATAGTTGTGTTTTCGTCGCAAAACTGTGAAAGTGGTTGTGAAAAAGAGATACTGAATCAAACAGAAAGTTTGAAAAAAAAAACATTTCATTATAGTCTCTAAGCAGTTCCATCTGTCAAATAGACATTTTATGCATAATAGTCGGTGGCCATCTCTCTATAAAAAACTAGCCAACTGATTTAATTCTCGTGTGCACCATTAAAAAAATGGCTTGTTAAAAAAAATGCTGCTCCTATTGAATTCTATAGTGTGATGGTGTGTCAAATATAAAGAACTGAAACCAAAATCCTTCTAAAGCATTCTGAAGTAAGCAAGATGGGCAAAATGAAACCAGCCACCGCTGACCAATAAAAGCAAGAGAAAGGAGAGTGATGAGCAAGCCTACCAATGGTAAGTAAGAGAAGAGATAGTGATGAGCAAGCCTACCAATGGTAAGTAATGGGTGGGCTCTAAGCCCCTTTTTAGATTTTTTTTTAAAGAACACGCTTGCAAGGAACTGTGCATGTGCTGTCTCAGACAAGAATTAAAAAGGAAGCAAAACCAGATTGGCATAAGGTGAGGAGCCTACGCTTTAGCATAGGGACCACATTCCTGCTGGTCTACATAAATTGGCCACTAATGGCTTAATCAAGCTATTTGAGTGCACCAAGTAGCTGTCCCCATTTTTTGTGACATGCAAAGACATATAAGATTATGCATAGACCTAAGAGGTATTAAAAAGAACATTGCTGAAGATAATTTCCTTTTGCCTAAGATTAATGAGTTACTAGCTCAAATCAAAGGGGTCAAATGGTTTACCTCTATCGTTGTCACCTCAGCTCACCAAAAAGTTCTACAACACCACAACAGCAGAGACTAGAGTGCTTTTCTCACTCCTTTTGGATTTTACAGGTTTATAAGGATACTGTTTGACTTAACATCAGCCACAGTGGTTTTCCAGAAGTTGATTGCCTGATTATTCAAAGGCATTATAGGAGTCATTTATTTTCAGGACAACATACCAGTGATGGGCAAGGATAAGAATCAGCATGATTGTAAACTAAGGAAAGAACAAAGTATTCTTACAGAAAATATTTTAGCAGCAGCATTCAAAAAGTGCAAATTTCCGTGAGGTCTGTAACCAAACTTGACCCTGAGGTGAGTGAAACTGAAATCGAACCAAAAATAAAGATTATAATTTTTATCAAGTATACACCTTCACTCACTTCATTTTTTTTTTTTTTTTTTTTACCAGGAAAAGCAAGAGTCATTTTACAAAGATAACAGGAAATATCATAACATAAATAAGTTGTACAGGAGGTGAAACAAGTTGAACAATTAATCAAACAGAGAAATAAACATTGATTAAAGCAAAGTAAAACCTGGATGCGACATTAAACACTTAAAACATGAGGTAGAAGTAAATAAATTATAGATCAGCCAATACCACTAGGAATAATGCCCGCTTTCCAATTAGCAATTGGAGACCAGAGAGCCTCCCCGCGGGCCCTAGACCTGACTCCTCTTGTTTCGAATATAGCGGATTCAAATCTATAGACCGCTAGGAAACGCGCTACCCACATCTGAAAACTAGGTGGATCTGCTTCTTTCCAGCGGGCGGATAGAATTAGCCTTAATACTGCTGTGCCTATAAAGATTAATCTTTCTTCAGATTTAGTTAAATTTAAGGAGTAATCGTGACCAAATAGAAACAAAGTTTCTGATTTTGGTATTTTATGATTAAATATTTCTTCCCAGAAAAATAATAACATATTTTTGACCAGGGTCAATTCAGGGCAGCTATAAAACATATGAATAAGGGTTGCCGGTCCTTGAGTACATCTAGGGCATAAGTCATTCTCACGTTTACCCCACGAAAATAATTTAGCGGGAGTAAAATAAAGATCGAATACAGTTTTATACAGTTGCGCTTTAAGATTACTAGCCATAAGTAGCTTCTGGCTCATCTCAAGCACTCTAACGATGTCTACATTAGGGTTATTTAATTTCATAGCCCATTTATTTTCGGTTTTGTCAAGATCATCATTCTGTTTACTCAGCAAAATATTATATAAGGTTCCAATCCTGGTGTTTATTCTAGGTATTGCATCCAAAATTTCAATTTTATGAAGAGAAATTAGGGACTCTTTGGCTTTTAGTGTAGCAAATACCTGTGCAAATTTAAAAAAATCTCCATTTGGTAAATTAAATTTAGTTTACAAATCAAAAAAAGTAGTATCAAAATCATGTACTAAAAACTCCCCGATTGTTCTGATTCCTAACTTGTCCCATTTCTTTGCAGTGGAAGCAAAATCCTGACCTTGAATAGGATTCGAACACCAAAGCTGCGTATATCGATTGATCTTCCCGATATGAATATATTTAACCACTTTATTCCAAATTCTTCGTGCACTAGCCATTACTTCTCCCTTAAAGTCCTTATAATTTCTTGCCTCGGTTTTCCGTAGGAGTAAGCCCTTAGCTTCCTGACCTAAAAGGAGCTCATATATTGAAGGTATTTCTTCAAAGCCTTCTGGGCTCTCTAAGCTATAGCCACTAATCATAGGACTCACTTCAAAGGAAAAAGTTATCTGAATTTTGCTCCAAGTTTGTAAAATACTTTGAGCCCGATTCACAAAGACAATCTGAGCCAAAAGTCTAACTTTACGACTTTTGGTATTCACAGCGGTAATTTACAAGTCACACCTTTACGTCTGCAGTCGGGCTGGAATCTACTTCTCGCGCCGTACACACTAAAAAAAATGATATTTGTCAGGCTGTTCCCCTCCAAGGTTTTGATCCGTTGGCTCATTCTGTTATTAATACTGATGCCAGACTGAAAGGACTCGGGTAGTACTTTCACAAATTAAAAAAGATGGACACAAGTACACTTTGTTTTTCACTTTCCACTCACTTTCACCCTCAGAAGAGAAGTTTTCCATAATAGAATGGGAAACTGTAGCCTGTATTCCGAAATAAAATACCTTCCAGGCACACAAACAAAGATGTAGATTTCCTTAGCAGGTCTCCCTTACACATAGTAGAACATGTTCAATGGGAGTGGGGAGAAAATAGTGTTGCTTTAACTGAGTTTGAAGGACAATGTGCTACTTCAGAGGAATACTGGAAGACTGAGTATGTAAATGATGATGCTTTGAACAAAGTCCTTGAATACACCCATGGGGGATGACCAAGAAAGAACACTATTGAAGAGAATTGAAAAAGCTTTTGGGAAATAAGGGATGAACTTTCCTGCTAATGCCCATGGGTTCTTGTTTGGCTGTCTGGGGATCGCCCGAAAGACTAGTCCTCATCTGTGATTATAGATAACATGAAGAAAGCCAAAAAGGTTTACAAGGAATATTATGAGCACAAAGATGGTGCTAAGGAAGTTACTTTGGAACAAGTTGACTGGGTGTAAGTCAAAGTGGATACCAAACCAAGGAGGGACAAAGTAAGTTCTGCCAGCCTTTCCAAGTAACCAAGATCTATTCCAAAGCCACCAAATTAAGCAATCACAAAATTTGGCATTTCCGTAAACTGACCAAATGTAATAAGATACTTTTTTTTGTGTGAAAATTTATTTTTTATTGCAATATGCCAATATATGCACACTTAAACACGAGTATTATACCAATTCTACATTAGAAGTTACATGTCATGCACTGTACAAAATCAAGTATGTATAATATTGCAGTTTTCGATTAATTTGTAACATTTGTAACAACCCCCCCCTCCCGACAAAAAACCCGGGCACTTGTATAAGCAAATCTCACAGTTCTTACACTGTGCTCGCATGTTCTGATAAGTACAATCAATATACAGTTTCAACATTTGACGGTTCCCTGTCATTTCCGGCTTATTCTCTATGGCATCAAACTATGTGCACCTCTTAGCTATACTGTCCTTGCGGAGAGTCCCGGTCCGCACGGGGGGTGGGGAGGAGGGATGTGGGGGGGAGGGAGGAATGGAAGGGGGGCGGCGTGTACGGGAAGGAAGAGGGGTGTAATATTGAGGGGGGGAGTGGGGTGGGAAAGTGGGCCTAAAGGACGGGGATGGAAGTCCCTGTTCATTCAGTTTGCAATTCCCCTCCACTGTCCGCAGTCGCTGTGTGAGTAATGTTAACATCATCACCCGATTCAAAATCCAGCAGGATGGCATTCCATTCCAATGAAATGGGGTGTTTACGTAGACCTCTACGTTCCTCCCTTTGTATTTCCACACTCTCTGCTTTTCCCCATCTCAGTACCTCTCCACGCCAGGTGTCTGGGTCTGGAGGCCGAGCTGATTTCCATCTCATGGTTACTGCTCTCTTAGCCAGTAATAATGCCATATCCGCGAAGCGGGATGCTACACTCCGCTTTTTTTCAGGTATGCTCAGCCCCAGTATACAATATTCTACAGAGGTGTATGGCCGGGTTGGAGCCACCTTGGTTAGGTCCTTATGTACTGTAGTCCAAAAGTATCCTAACTTTGGGCATTCCCATAGCATGTGTAACAGTTGTGCGTTGTCTGAATGGCATCGGGGGCACGCTGCCGCAGCGTTGGGGAACATGTTGTGTATCCGATGTGGAGTGAGGTATGCTCTGTGTATAATCATCAGTTGGATAAACTTAAACTTTGGGTTTCTCGAAACCTTTTTAGGGAATCTTAGAATCCTCTCCCATTCTTTATCTCTAAATACTCTCCTCATGTCTCCCTCCCAGCGTTCGCGTGTAGGTTGAAGAGAAATGGCCCTATCTGTCCTGATGCCATTCGTTAACCATTTTGTTAAGTGGCTACCCGTTCCCATTAAATATTGCATAGTAAGCAATGAGTTCGTAGGCGGTTCCACACCATTCTGCGCCCATGTTCTTATCACATAGTGTTTAATTCTAGCAAACAATATAAATAACCCCTCGGGTGTCTGGTGTGTCCTGTTAAAGTCTGCAAATGTCATGATGTTGCCATTCACAAACAGGTCACCCACTTGTGTAACGCCTGCGGCATGCCAAGCTGTTAAGTCATGATCTGTAAGTGCGTGCAATCCTAGCGGGATCCCCAAAAGTGGTATCGTAGGAGCATATGAAGTCGACGCATTCGCATACCTCACTGCTTTCTTCCAATAGTCAAGAGCGAGTTTGAGTAGAAGTGGTGCCGATCAAGGTATTTAAACCTTCGGCATCAAGAGGGTATGAATGGCGCCGTTCGCTCTGTCTACTTCTGTCATATTTATCTCGTGTAGGTTGCGGCCTGCTATCCAGTAGGCCAGCCATTGCAGTTGGCATGCATAGCTATAAGCCAACATATCCGGCAATCCCATGCCTCCCTGCGCAGTTGGTAGCCGTAGCTTAGCGAGGCTAATGCGCCGTCTACCCGAGCCCCACACCAGGTCTGTCAATATAGTATTGATCATTTTAAACATACTCGCAGGAATCATAAGCGGTAGGTTCGTAAAGAAATAAAGAAGTCTGGGTAGGACTACCATCTTAGAGATGGCCACCCTTCCGGCTACCGATAGTGGCAGCGTGTTCCAGAACTGCACTTGCGCCTTCAAAGCGGTGATTGCTCTACCTAGATTCCCGTCCAACATATCTTTCTTGTCTCTATAAATTTGGATCCCTAGGTATCGGAAGGTCGTTGTCGTAATCTGCAAGAGGTGCGGGGTGAACCGCAGTCATGCGTCCCGATCTTCAGGACCAAACCAATACCCGTATGATTTGGTGTCGTTAATCGTAAGACCTGATAGTGTGCGAAAGGCCTCAAAAATAGCAGGTATCGGGTCTAGACTGGCCCCCATATTTTTTATGTATAATATGATGTCGTCCGCATAAGCCGAGACGACATGCGTCGTTGCAGTCCGTCGTATACCCCTGTGCTGTGCACAAGCCCTAAGTTTAAGTAGCAGTGGTTCCAGCGCTAGGATGAACAGTAGGGGCGAAAGTGGGCATCCCTGCCTGGTGCCCTTATTAATGCTAATAGGGTTGGATATGCATCTATTAGTGCGTACCCTTGCCGTCGGTTGGGTATATAACAGGGTCACCCAAGCCACAAATTCAGGTGGAATCCCGAATTTACTGAGTGTTGCAATCATATAGTCCCATCTAAGGGAGTCAAACGCCTGCTTCAGGTCTAAAGATATACACCCCTCCATTCCATTCACCGCATCCTCATGAAGCATGATCTGGCTGAGCCTTCGTAGGTTCATTGCCGTACTCCGGCCAGGGACAAAACCGCATTGGTCTGGGTGTATCAATTGCGGGATATAAGGGGCCAATCTCACCGCCAGAATTTTACTAAGAATTTTGTAATCCGTGTTTAAAAGTGATAGTGGTCTGTAGTTTGCAAGGTTCAGCCCATTCCTACCAGGTTTTAAGAGGGAGACTATCAGTGCCTGTAATGTCGTGGGCGGGAGTGCAGTTGTAGACAATGATTCTAGATAAAGCACGTGTAAGTGCGGCACAAGGATGTCTGCATATACCCCATAAAACTCCGCTGGTAAGCCGTCTGTCCCCGGAGCTTTACCTCGCCGCAGCGTTCGGATCGCTAGCTTTATCTCCGCCATCGTGATGGGGTGAGCAATATCATCACTCTGTTCCGCTGTGAGTCGGGGGACCTCAAGATCCGTCATAAAGGAGTCACATTGCTCCTCCGATATTGGCGCATGTTGCTCGTACAGTTCCCCATAATACTCCTGAAATGCACTATTTATGCCTAATTGTGTCTGGACCCGCGTGCCCTGCTGGTCATTCACTTCCATAATGGGAACATACATGGGTGCATCTCTTATTATTCTAGCCAGTAAGGGACCTGATCTATCCGCTTGGGCATGCTGTTTGGACGTGTATTCTTTATAGTCTAGTGTTCGCAATTCCTCAAGCAATTCAGCATGGTGGATATGTGCCTCTTGTAACTGCGTAAGCTGTTCATTCGTGCCCGCCGCCTCACATTCTAGCATTGCCAGTCGTCCCTCCTCTCTCCTCAGTCCCTCCATAATTGTGTGTCTCATGCCCACTTTCGTGATCATTGCAACGCCTCGTATTAACACCTTGAAGGCGTCCCATTCAATCTGCCTCGAGCTAGCTGTGCCCGTGTTTAAAGTGAAGTATTGTGTGATGGCATCAGACAGTGTAGACCTAAAAACCGCATCCTCCAAAAGTTCCGGCGACATGCGCCATGTTGGTATAGGAGTAGGGACCTTACCCCAATACATCGTGACCTCCACTGGATTGTGGTCGGATAGCGTCTTCCCCATATGCTCAGCAGACACCATAGATCCCAACAGGGCCCTAGAGCAGAAGATTCAATCTATTCTAGTGTGTAATTTGTGAGGTGGAGAATAAAAGGTGTATTCCCTGTGCAATAAATGTTTTTTCCTCCAGATGTCAGTCAGCTTCCAACCTTCAGCCCAGTGAGTTAGCGCTTCCGCTTGTTTCCTACTCTCAGCTGCATGGAGGGGGGGGGGGGGGATCGGTCAAGGGAAACATCCAGTACTGCATTACAGTCTCCCCCTATCAACCAGTCATACTCTGCCCAATCCGCTAATACTGTATTAAGTGTGGTAAGGAACGCTGACTTGTCCACGTTAGGCGCATAAAGACTGCCTAGGACAACATGAGATCCGTCCAACAACCCCCGCACGAACACATATCTACCCTCAGTGTCAATTCTTTGTTCTAACATTTGGAAGGGAATAGAATTTTTGAGCCATACTGCCGCCCCTCTCGAGAATGCAGAGTAAGTGGTGGCAAACAATTGGCCCTTCCATTTCTTGTGTAGTTTTGCACCCTCTGCACTATTAAGGTGGGTCTCTTGAAGATATGCTAGGTCCACCTGTCTCCTGCGCATTTGTGCCAGTACTCTATGCCTTTTATGTATAGATCCTAAACCCCGTACATTCCAGGTGCATACCATATATGTGTTAGGAGTCTCCATGGCAGGGTACGACCGACTTATATATCGAATCCAGTGCAACTGCTGTGTGGTGCATAGTATCAGAAATCATAAGTGCCCCCATTGTATCAAACTTCCTAACCTTTAGGTCTCCATCAAAACGGATCCTGAGACCAAACCTCAATACCCAACGTGGGCAACAAAGAAACGAAATCATGACTGCGCTCTGGGGGGTGTGGTGAGCGTGCACACTCACTAAGTATCCGTTAACAGATATAGTGGATTACCCTGAGTCTAAAGAGTACCTTGCTCCCAGCCGCCACCCTCACCTCACATATTAGTAGTATACATTACCAAACCTTGACACAGGGGATATACTTATAGATCGTTCGCCTCCTGTGCAGTGATTTTCGGGAACAATTTTACACTGGTGACAGAGCCTCATAGTTCTGTATGTGTGTCTGAGCGGCAGTCCAAGTTAATTTCGTCCATGGCATCATGTGCCGCCAAAGCGTCCGTTGTGAGTGAGGTTGTCACCCGAGCTGATCCCGGGTTGTCGAGTGTCCGTCGTCCAGTCGCACTGGGTAGCACCGTAAGGACTCGTCGCGTTGAGGAGTGGACCGTGGCCTGGTGCGATGACCCCTCGTCTCGTTCATCCTCCATAAGATCCTGTGTGGGAGGCGGCGTAAATGTCACCTCTAACCATTCCGAAGCCTCCTCAGGAGAGTCAAAGAAATAAGTCTTGCTATCGTGGACAACTTTCAAGCGGGCCGGGAAAAGGAGTGCATATTTCAAATTACGGTCGCGCAGCCTGCGCTTCACTCCTAGGAAAGTCGACCTGGACTTTTGGACCGTCGGTGTGAAATCTGGATATATAGATATCGTTTTGTTTTCAAATTTCAATGGAGCTTTTTCCCTGGCCGCCCTTAAGACTGAGTCCCTGTCTTTATAGTGTAGAAGGCGCGCGATTAGTGGTCTCGGTGGGGCCCCCGGTTTCGGAGGTCTCGGAGGCATCCTGTGCGCCCTCTCCACGCTATACAGCGGAGTAAGATCCGTAGGCCCCACTATGGATTTTAGCCAATCTTCCACAAACTGCGTGGGATTCCTCCCCTCACTGCGCTCCGGCACTCCCAAAATGCAAACATTGTTGCGGCGTGATCGCCCTTCCGCTTCATCCACTCTGTCACCTAAGGTCTTAAGCTGCCGTTCCATGTTTTCAAGCTTCGTCGAGTGTTCTGTTTGCTGCGGGATCAGATCGTCCAATGCGAGTTTGTGCTCCTGAACTCTCTCAGCCAGCTTGTTGTGGTCGGCTTTCAGAAAGGACATTCCCGTCGCCATGGCATCCATCCGTGTTGCAAGTGCTTCCCTTGAGGCCCTTATTTCTGTCAATATGAGGTCCAGCTTAGCCTCCTGGGTGGTCTTGCCCGTTGGAGGTATAACTTCATTATTGGAAGAGGCCAGCGGGTCTTCAGACCCTGTAGACTGCTGGTCAGCGTCCGCAGCAGGCTCTTTGTATTTGAGTTTTCTACCCATCACTGTGCGAGGCAAGTGTTTCGCATGGAGTATTCTGCAGCCAGTGTTGGTGACAGTCACATAGCTCAATCGGTAGCACTTACTTATTCTGCTGCGATTAATCAGGGTACGTCGTGAGGGGCCAGTCCAGCAGTGTCACCATTCGCTTCTGTGCATACAGTTACGGTGTCCAGGCAGTCCTCACCTCCCACACCGCACCCCCGTCAGCCCATGTCCCCCGAGTCCGAGCAGGAGGGGAGGCAGGGGGGCTTCCCAGGGCTGCACCCAATCCCTCCTGCGAGTCGAGTGGGCCTCCTCGGCAATATAAAGGATCTAAATTCTCGAGTCTGGCATTGGCAGGGTGTAGGGGCTGCCTAAGTGCTCTGTCCCAATATGTAGCCCTATGTGGAAGAAGGCGCCAAGGAGCAGTGCAGTGATTGGATGCGAGGAGCCAATAATCCAGATGCCCAGGGGGAGCAGTAGCGTGGGTCCCCTGGGTACAAGAAACAAGAACCGGGTCCCAACAGCCGTCTGTGCCTATGTGCGCAGCTGGCCCGGCGTGCACTGCATTTCAATCGCCTTTACTCTCCCACGAACGCCGGGAGAGGCCCAGTGGAGTGTACCTTCGGCGCAAGACAGTTCAGCTCTGGTAAAGATGGCGCCCGTCCTGCAGTTCCAACGGCCAGCGTAGTGCTACTTTACCGGGCCAGCACTCGTGTTCGGAAAGGCCCCAGGGCCACCTCCCGACAGTGTGTCTCCTACTGCTATGTTGTCTGGGGTCGCCGGTCACCTGTGCCCCCCC